>NC_046158.1:25895829-26160829 GCF_011064425.1 Rattus rattus
GTGATCCTGTTTGCTTTACCATTCTTGTAGACGTTTGTGCATTACTGTTCTGACCAACTATTGAAAAGTAAGGAATATTTGTGCTCAAGGACTTTTCACCTATCATAAAAAGTAAAAGAATCCTGAGATAGAAAATTGTAATATACACAACTGTACTATCAGTCATAATGATTAATATGATGTTAGGCCATTTCTTATGCCTTATAATTTATAATTTCAAAGAAATGGATCAGATCAGGAATTACTTGAATGAACTGGGTGCAATGTATATGTGTAAATATATGTATTCTCATAAAATCAGTGAAAAAGATTTTGTCATGAATATATCTCATTTAGTAAAAGAAAAAAAAGCTTGCTTTGACATATACATATGCTCCCACATGCTTTTATATAGCACCCACTATTGGTTCATAGGTCTGTAGGTAGCATGTAAGCACGTCATAGATGGATTCTGTTTAGGGAAGGACTGTCATTTTCTTTGAGAGTCAAATCTTCCAACTACTGTGGCTGTTGATACATGTCTTGTGGTGAAGACAGACCAACTTCTTATGGTTGTCAGTACGGCCACTGGATTACACTTTCCTTGGCATAAGCTTCCTTCTTCATCTTGGGGCTAGCATTGAAAACAATAACCTTGAAGGAACCTTGAAGGAACTGTGAATCACTCTGAAGCTGTGAATCACTGGAGCCTGCCATTTTGCTTAGGACCTGTAGTGGTTGGTATGAGAAAGTCCTTTATAGGCTCCGATATTCAAGTGCTCAGTCTCCAGTCGGTTGACAATGTTTGAGGAGTCTTAGGAAGTATGGTCTTTTGGAAGAAGTGCGTTACTGAGGATGTATCAGTGTGAGACTTAAAGAGGCATACAGTTCGAGTTCACTCTCTTTGATTCCTGCTTGTGTTTGAGAGTTGAACTCTCAGCTGTCCATGGCCTACTGCCAGATTTCCTGCCATGAGAGACATCAAATTCTGGAACCATTAGTTTAAATAACCTCTTTGTTCGCTAAGTTGCCTTGGTCATGATGTTTCCTTCAGTTGTAGAAACTCAAACTAATGCAGCACGAATAGGAGACCAAGGTGGCTCCATTTTGCCACCATGTAAGATTTACTTTGCCCACTCATGAAATCAAGTGTGGGATTATTCTTGAAAGTTCATATCCTGGTGAATAACATCCTCATAACTACCAATATATGTAAATACAATGCAAATTATGAAAAGATAAAAGATGCTGGTACTTTTCATTTGTTCTGATTTCAGTTCCTAAAACCTCTGCTCTGCAGACTGGGAATCAGTAATAAGGACAACTTTAAAAGAATCTGCCTGCATTTATCTTGTGTTTCTTTTTTGTCAGACAGTACAAAGAAAATTAAGGTTTTTTTTTCCCCCTCACTATACATATAATACTCAGAAGTGAAAGCTTAATTAACTTGTCAGAATTATGGCATCTCCTTTCTTGAACTGCTGTATCCACCTTCCCAGAAGGTTTGAAAAAAACCCAGAACATTAACTATACAAACTGCACATCCATGGCAATCTTGCCCTCTAATACTGCTTCCTGTCATTGCTCTCGTGGTTTTCATCCTTCTGAGTGAGCACATGCCTTAACCATTTGTCAAATTTCTAAAATACAGAGCCTCAATTGTTCTGTGAGGTGCGGCCCATCAGGTTGCAAAGAGGAAGCAGTTCCAAGCAGCTAATTACCATGTACCAAAAAAATCATTTTTTTTCAAGAAGACAAAAAAGAAATTAAAAGTAAAGAAGTTGACAATTCCAGTGTTCCTACCAGTTAATTTTCACTTTCTTAGTGTTGACTTTTTAGTATTCCACTGTCTCAGGAAGTGATGTTCCCAGAAGCATCTCAAATATTGGAATAGATCCTCTCAGTACATAAGCTTTCCCTTGGGTCTAAATTATTTACCTTTGAAAGCTGCATAAACTCCTTCCAGAAGCTAAGAGACTGAGTGTGCTTTGCAAATTGCTTCTTTAGCTTACAAAGTATAATTCTGGGGATTTAAGGTGCTTCTGTCTACTGAAAAAGATTGACAACCTCTTTCTCGGTCTTCTATAGTCACTCTTTTTAGCTTCCCCCTACAACACAGAACTTGGCTTTCCTGACTAAGTTTTATTCCCTGATATAATCTTTTACTTCCATGATAACTCCAGAGCTCTGGAATTGCAGAAACTTTATTTCCAGTATTAACATGCTAGTGCTACTGGAAGACTATAGTTTTCTTTATATTTTCCTGTGCTGGTGTTTTTGTGTCTTTCCAAAAGAACAATACTATAAAAAAAAAAAGACCATGCTTATGTTTTTACTAGTTATAATCAATTAATGTAACTGATTATACAAAACATAAATTTAATGTTTTGTGAAAATAAAAGATACAATCAATTTATGAGTTCCAAGGCTCTCAAAAACAAAAGTGGGATAGCTGAAGAGAAATGTCATTCTTGTTTTGAGTTCCTATCCTTGAATGTCTTCTGATTCGAGATACTTCTCTGACCTTCCCTGGCTTCTTATTTAGCCAACTAGACCACTGACCAACACTATTAAGCAATTTTTATCATTTATTTTGCAGATCTTTAAACCAACACACCATCTCTTCCACAACCTAAATTCTCATGTAAAATGCCTTATTTGCTTGTCTGCCCTTGAACTACAGGAAACTTATGGTTTATCAGATTTTAAAGATGCCTCTTGGAAAAGAGTAAATATTTTCCTAAAGTCTATGTTTTATTACCATAAAGTAGGCAGAGAAAAGATACTTCTAGAGGGATAAAGCACTGATAGTCAAAATCATGAGCAAAGATTCATGCCTTAGCAGAAATAAAATATTCTATAATTTACCACTATTTTGTAGGTGTAATTCCATTATGAATAAAAAAAAATCCAGTCACCTTAAAAAAAATATAAATAGCTTAGGCTTTTGAAAGACTATCTATGAGTTCATGTGTTGATAAGTCCAAAGAGAGATTATACACTGGGCATGGCATACCATCTGTTGGTAGAGTGTAGAGTTAACACTGTTTTTCTTTAGAATATTGCATTTAAATTTTCTTTGTATATTTTTAAGTGAAAGTTTCATAACAAGAGGGGTTTCTGTATCATGATTGAAAGTGTCAACATAAACATTTGCCAACTTCGTAATTTATCTTTGTCTCAAGGTTGGATGTGAGCAAACACAGACCTAACAACAGTAGCATCATTCAATATTGCTTGGGGAAATCAGCTGTTGGGGCTGAAAGCTTCCTATGTCTGCGGTCAGAGCTTGCACATTGTAATCTCTGATATAACCTGTTGGCCGAAGCAAAGCTCAAAGACCAGTTGTAGGCTTCCATATTGAGAGCTGTATATACAGAAATGAGGGAAAATGTTGTGGACCTTTCTCCAATCAGTTTTCAACGATAATCATATGGATAGCAAACTCAAAGACATTTCCCTTAATACTGCAAATCAAGTAAATAATATTTAATTCTAAGTAATTATCTATCATAACTAGAGCAAAAATGAAAAAGTAAATTTTCTATTGCATTTTTGGTGCAAACTTATTCTATTTTTTTCTAAGTATAAATAAAGTTCAAGATTAATTAAATTTGACCAAATAAAATGCTATGATTTTTACTCAAAATTATGTCTGTCTGTGCCTCCTTTATTTCTGTCTTGATTGTTTCATTAAGCAGCATTTTTTTACACTAGGACCAAACTTTGATCCTCATACTTAGGCATGCACGCCGACAAAGATAAATCCCCAACTCTCTTTCGATCTCTCACTGATTTTTGAATCTAATATAGTACTATGCTCATTTAGGCAAATTAGGAAAAAATGTTTTCTTAAGTGGTACTACCTGCAACCTTGTGTATGTGTGTTGTGTGTGTATGTCTCTGTGTGTCTGTGTGTGTACATATGTGTGCGTGTATGCATACCAGCTCACACACACTAAGCATAGGGATAGCTAAATCCAGCTTGGCTTTGATTAGCTCTGAGAAACTACATGTTCTATCTGCAAATAAATCCCTGGGAAACTCTATATAACCGCAGATACACAGATCCCGACTCTCTTGTAGCCTACTGGGAAATTCTTTTCTCCATTCTCATTATTAAAACTGCTAAAAAATCTTAAATTACTGAGTCTCACATTTATTTCTACACGTGTACCTAATTAGATTTAGCGCAACATTTTTTAAGGCATTAACCAGGTCAGTGTGCTGAATGTATATTTTTTTCAGACCTGCTATTACACATGAATATTTGTGACCAAGATAGTTCTGAGAAGACATCTTTTGTTTTTAGTAAACATGTTTCCTCCGAAGAAGAAAACCTTTCACAAGGATGAAAAGTTAAGCATTCTTGTGCATTATAATTGAGAAACACAGCCTCAGTGAGGCCCCTGGTAGTACACACACAGGGTTACTTATGAAACAAGTGTTGCCATTAAAACGTCCATGGGATGCCCTATGGGCTTCTGTGGACCACTGCTCTTGTAAACAAGAATGAAATGTGATCTATCCACACTGAGTGTGTTTCTTAAGAATAGTGTTTCATCCCAGACTTCCAATAAAATGTTCCTTTAAAGAAATGATTGGTAACAGAAAATGCCTTTCACTACAATATAGCATAATAAAAATAATCTTGCTCGCACCAAGCCAGCAGTTATACTGGTTGGACAATGAGTCTGGTTGAGGGAGAATTTGCAGTGCCCTGGGTGGTCTTGTCTGTGGAGTTCCCTCATTTTTTTTTTCTCTTAAGACATATGTGAAAGAAGGACTAGTAAGAGATTCCCTACATTAGTAGAATCCCATTAGTAGAGTGCTAAATTTTCTCTAAAATCGCTTGAGTAAACGAAAACACCATCAGTGACGAGCAGTGATCATCAGAGATCAAAAGTTGTCCCCTATTGCATTTATTACCACGTCTACATTTACCATTACCATATCACACGATGGCCCATTGGCCTGTTAGAGGAAGAAGCACAGGCCATACCATTCAATGACTGGCTTCGGCATTTTTAGCAAGGCATTTCACCACCTCTGCTTAGGAATCTCTGAAAACACACAAGGAGGCCTCCTTAACTCTATGAAAAACTAGTGAACCTGTAGCTAAATGAATCAAGGTCAAAGTGTACTGAAAGTGCTATAAAATTGTAAAGTCTCTACCTTCATTAGACAGAACAAGGAAGCCATCGGCTTCTGAAGCTTCCTCCACAACATCCAAAGGAGTTGCTGTTTTCCTTGCATAGTTCTCACACGGTAAGAACAAGTTTTATACCACCAATAATGACCTTAAGCGTGCATGGATGTGTGGGATTCAGCAATGTGGGTAGGAGGACCGGCTCTTGTGAACTGCAAGGCAGTGTTCAGCGTCCTTGTTCTTTGTAATGAACCAGGCCTTTGTACTCCTTAGCTCCAGTTATTATATGCACATAAAATGCAATCTTCTCAGTCCTGATGTGCTTTCTTGTGCCTAGCACCCCTTGCTAACTAGCATTCTCATATTTTATTTTATTTTATTTTTTGAGAAAGGGTCTCTTTACATATCCTTGGCTGGTTTAGAGTTCACTATGCAGAATAGGCTGGCCTCAAACTCACAGAAATCTGCCTGTTTCTGCCTCCCAAATTTATAATTTACCCTCTACTTTAAATAAACATGTTCTCCTTTTGATTTCCTTTACACATATTTCAAAGAGAATAATTTACACTTCCATTTACAATTTCACTACTTCTTATTCAGTCCTCATTTTGTTCCTACTACTGTGTTGTGAAAGCAGCTCTTGGTGATTTCATCATTTGTTTATTCGTGGGTAGGACTTCTAGCCCAGTTTGGCATGAGGAACACTGCTGGAAATCCAAGGTGTTTATGAAGCTTGAATTCATTTATAAGCATTCATAACAAAAGACCAAACTCTACCTTAGATTAAAAAAACAAACAAAGTTCTTTACCAACATTTTAACTTGACTTCTGTATGTAGAAGTATTGGCAACTTTTTTCTAGATAAATATGCAATTTTTAAATATTTCCCAAATAATACAGTGTTACACAAAACTACAATATAAAGGATATAGCATCCTTTATATTGTAAAACCATCTTTTAACAAACTGGTTTCACCTTGGCCATAGTTTTCTCTTCTTCCTGATGTAAATCCATCAGGAAGTAAAATCATTACACTCTTATCTTAAAGCCAAAGAAAATAGAGAGATGAGAGAAAGCAATGAAGTGTTCAAGAAAGAAAGGAGAAAGGTACGGAGAGAGAGAAGATTGATTTTGAACTTTAGCTGCAGACACACTTGCTTCCATTATTGACAAATTGTCAGACCCAGAATCCTGCAGTGTGGACAGGAGACAAGGAAGAATTTTAGAAAGTCTAGAGTATAATCCAGATGCTAACTAAAAGTCTAGACTGCTAACCACAAGGCATAGAAAAATAATTATAGCTAGTACTGAGAAGCCAGGCCAAAGGTGTTTAGATCCAGAATAGGTACATTTTCATAGGTAATGTCTATGTAAAGTTAGAGGTTCATGAGTAGTCAGGACAACACAGAATAGAAACAGATGACACAGTCAGAGGTAATGAATCTAGAGAAAATCTCAGGATTCATAGTAAGCAATCACATGATTCTATCAAGCTTCGGAGAATACAAGAAGGGTGAGCAGAAAATTCCTCAACTAATTCTCTGAGCTAGAGATTCATATTCTCTGCTGCCAATTAAATACTGATTATCAAACAGAAATTGTGAGGTAAAATTTTCCAAGTCTACCTTCCCTCCTAATGATATGCCCATTCTTTTAATCTCTATGTCCACTGAAAGGATCGATGTTCAAAGTCCACCTAGATATCCCAATGAGAAACTTTAATTATCCTTATACTTAACCTTCCGGCATCACTCTAGTCTGTGTGTTAAGGAATACACTGTGCCTTGAATTAGATACTGAGAAGGACCTAACCTAGTATCAGGACAATGTAGGTTTTTCAGTTCATACTAGTTGTCTCCTCTTCAGTCTCAATCAACATCTTGCCCAGTCATCTCCACATTCTTGCAAATACTCTTTTATTCTTCTAGGAACTGTCTCCTGGTTGAATTTTACACGTAGACCAAAGACCCAACTCAACTGACACCATTTTTGGCTAACTGTTCTAATATCTCACCCTATATATCTATTGTAAACGTTTTATGGATTTGCAGATATGAGTGTGACTTTCTACCCATTGGACCAAGCTCTACAGGCTGTATGGCCATCTCCATCTTTGTGTAGAAGCTATTTCTTCAAACAACTTTAGCCTGATACTGCAAGCGAGAGTCAATAATTCACAAATTCAAATCTGTAACTGGACTTCCCCGTGATTTTAAGCCTACCCCAAAACCCTGTGTGTGTTTGCAATGTATATGAATAATTTCAGAAATAGCATGCATCAGTCAACCTCAATTCTTGATCCATTTCCTTGACCCATGTGACTCCTGAGGACTAACCAACTAGGGACATTGTGTCTAAAGTGTTGCTGATTCAGTCTAGAAATGCTATTCAGAGAACATTGTCAACCATCAACTGAAATAGGCATCTGTTGTCTTTTTCCATAACTTTGGCTATTTGTAGGCAAGGAAGATAGAAGAAGCCCTTGTGCATCCCAGAAACCATTGCTTGTAGTCACCCCAAATTAGTAATCAGAATTCTCTGTTCTGCACCAATCAGAAATGAGCATACAATGCACAGCAAGTCAATCATAACTTGCTATAAAGCTATTTTAGATTAAAGATAGTGTTTCTGGGCTTAGCCACCAGCTAAATCACCACATGGGAACAATATGCTATTAAAGAGAAAATACACAGATCATCAGCTCTTGGAGAATGCCCCTAAAACTTGATGGGCAAGTTAATTAACTTCCCCCATAGTTTAAATTAAAATAAAATTCATATCACTTGTAGCTGCAAGAATCTTAATAACGTCTAGTACTATTTTTGAAGAGAACCCAGATTTATTTTTTTTTAATTCTTCTCTCAAATTACATCTCAATTGCAGTTTCTTTCCCCTCCCTTCTCTTCTCAATTCCTCCCCCACTCACCTGAAGATCCAACCCTCTTCAATTTTTCTTCAGAAAAGGGGAGGCCTCCCAGGCATATCAACCAAACACACCGTCTGAAATTGCAAAAAGGTTAGGCACATTTCCCCACTTATAGTTTGGATAAGACAAGCCAATAGGTGGAAAAGTGTGTCAAAAGCAGGCAAAAGAGTCAGACATTGCCCTGTTCTCTGTGTTAGAAGTTCTACAAAAAACACCAAGTTATAGAACCACAGCGTACATGCCAAGGGCCTAGGTCACACCTATGCAGTCTCCCTGATTATAAGTTCAGTCTTTGTGAGCCCCTGAGAGATTCTATGAGCTCCCCTGATGATTAGTTGATTCTGGGGGGGGGGTTGTATTGTCCTTGACCCATCCTTCTTCGGCAGGATTCTCAGAGTTATTCCTAATTTTGGTTGTGGGCCTCTGAATCTGTCCTCATCAGTTGATGTATTAGCCCTCTCTGATGACAATTATGCTAGGCTCCAGTCTACGAATATTTCAAAATATTGCTAGGAATCATTTCATTGACTTTTTCCCGGTCATTTGATTTTATTCTAGGTCTAGCCTCTGGATCCTGGCTCTCCAGGCAGGGTCAGGGGCGAGCTTCCTCTAGTGGCAAGGATCTCAAGTGGGACTGTCCAGACTGCTTTTTCCTTGAATAAATCCTGTTTATGCATTAATAGAAGCTGATACTCTGCAGTTCCTCATCTCTCTTCTTTCACTGCAAGAGGTAATAATTGTTTCCTTCCCATTTGTTCTTTCCTAGACAACCCCATTAACAGATCTTTGAATCTGAGCTCCCCAGCATTCACCACTGTCCTGTGCTCTAAACTTGGCTTCTGACTTTCAGAACCTTCAAATTGAGTAAGAATTTCAACTTCCTTTCTCATCCTTCTTGCAGAAGCAAAGGTTAAAAAACACTCTTGTCAAGGAAGATAATAAATTCTTTTTTATGCAAATCACAACTGTCAGTGTTGTTCCTTAAGTCTACTAGAATGGACATTGACAGGAGTCAGATCAACATTACTATGATACAACAAAATTTACCTACAAACACTGAAATTTCTTTTTCATGCGTTTCACAAATTGCTATTTCTTCGGTCTTATTTAACCCTAAAGTTTCAAAATATCCTGAACTCACAGGCCTTGAATAAACTATAGGATTTTTTTTTCAAAACTAGTTTTTAACGAAACTATTTGTAGACTTTCTCTTGTCCACAGTCCCTGTTCCTCTTCCCCATACATAGCCAACTTGCTCTATGCGAATTTAGACAATAAATTGAAATTATGTGAATCCACTCTTAAATCTATTCCTAAAATGCATAACTCACATTTCATCCATGAAAAATGTCATACAGGGTTTTTTGAATAACAGAGAAAATAAACACTGAACATAAATAAAAATATCAGAGAAAAAGAAAGAGACCTGATTATTGAACAATGCAATTTTAGTTTCCCAAATTTCCAAGGTGTTTTTTCTTTCTTTTTTTTTTTCTTTTCTAGTAAAATTTCTTCAGAGAAAGACTTGAATAGTTGCCATTTTGGAGGCCACCAAGACTTCTATCTCAGTGAGGGTAGCCTCTCCCAGTCAACCAGTATGAAGAGCCAAGGAGTGGATGCTAAATGAAAAAATTGGACCTTTGAACTTTGAAATGCGAATCCTGGTTTCTCACTCCAGTAAGTTCTGAGCTGGCAGTATGTTCATGGTTGAATGAGATCAGACACAAGACTCAAAAATGACTAATTTATCTTTTTCAATTAATCTAAAGTTTTCTGATAGTCAAACATTATCATAATTACCAAGTCAATTTCCCTGTGGAGTTTAAGCATTCATGTAGGAAATGAAGTAATTTCTCATATTTAAGTTCAAATATCTTGTCTTAAACTGTAATAAAGATAAAATGATAGTATGCTTTGGCCAAAAAAGGGAAAAGACAGTGGATTATATCCCAAACTTACAATCTCTAGATGTCCTTGTCAGTGTGATGCACTTGTTAGAATTCCCATTACAGGGGCAAACACCTGCCTGTAGGCACACGCAAAGCTCGACTGATATTTGGTGTGTGGAACAATTACAGCTCTGAGAACGTATGAATCCACATCTGGCACACAGAGTGAGAATTTTAGACTGGCAATATTAACAAAGGAGGAAATTTTCTATTTTTGGTTTGTGCAAAAAGAATATCAGAGGCTCCCATGCACATGGCCCAAGTACTTTTTTACTCCAGCCCAAAGACGTTCTGTTTCATAGCCTCCATCTTTTGCTTTGTTCTCCCTTTTACATTCCCTAATGTTTTGCTTAGTCTCCCACCAAAGATTAAAACTTGCATGAACAGTGAACATGTTCTCATGAACTTTGCTACTGAACATTGCCACTGTGAATGTATTGATTCACCACCAAAAGGAATTTTGCAGATGTAATTAAGATACTCAGTAAACCTCAAGTGGGGAAATTACAGAGGATATACATGTAAACCAAGTGTAATCATCTAACTCCTAATACAAGAAACTGAAGTAAAGTAGAAAGCCAGAATAACTCAACATTTAAGTGGGATTTCGTCACTGAAAATTGGAAAGTGAAGGTATGGAAGAAGGAATCCAGATGGCCTTTATGTCTGGAATAATGCTACAAGGGATGTTGAAATATAGACCTCATCCCCATAACTGTAATGAACTGATTTGTACAAGGTTTAGAATTTTGATATGGGTTCTTCCATAAAGACGTCAGATACAGACACACACACACTATATATATATATATATATATATATATATATATATATATATATATATATCCAGTATGGTCAAAACTTTGCAAAGTCCATCCTACAAAATCAACAGTGCCATTCAGACTTCTGATTCACAGAGCTCCTGTTGCCTGATTAATGTCACCATACTGTTGATTGGTTGTTACTCAGTGATAGAGAACTCTATCCAGGGAGCAGCAGAGAATGAAATGAAGCAAGATCTTTGCTGACAGGATGCTTATATTCTATCAATAAAGAAAACTACAGAACACATTATTGTTAAAAATGTGTTAACAGTATCACATGTTAAAAACTGGTATGAACTATTAAAGAAGAGATGTACTAGAAAAGGCAGATGAAGTAACATGTAAAGAGTAGACTTGATGTTGGAAAATGCAGGTGTCAGTACACTATTGGATTGACATAACACAGCTGTAATAGGTTAAAAAGATACTCAGGACCTGATTGAAAAAATAGTGTTTTGGTGAAGAGCTAGCTAGTACTCATGGAGAGAAAAAAAAATAAAAAACATAGGTAAGACTTCATAGTCCAAGGTGAGTTCTTGGAAGAACAAGGAGACAACACTGTAGGTAAGGCTAGTCATGGCAAAATCAGAAGAAAAGATGAGAGGAAACCAGATCACAGGGAGCTGAATTTCAGATAATGCATCTTTCAGTTGCAGAGAAATGGGGAGGCATTGGAAGATTATGAATGAACTGCTTGAAAAATACTCACAATTAAGATTACAAACAATTCAGAGATAACCCTTTGCCACAGCTCTCTGTACAGCTCTCAGGGCACAGGAACAGAGGCAGAGCAGCTAGGAACAGGATCTTTCCAGTTTCCATCTGTGCCACAGAGATAACCCTGTGCCACAGTTCACCATAATCAAATCATGCCCAGAGAGAGCTAGTCTCACCCAAGGTCACAAGCTTTACAGGCTCACAGGAAGGACAAGCTCCAGTCAGAGACAGGAAGACGAGATAACACCAGATATAACCAGATGGCAAGAGGCAAGTACAAGAACCTAAGTAATAGAAACTATGGCTACCCAAAGACTCCAGAACCCAGTTCTTCCACCATAGCAAGCCCAAGATACCCCACCAGACCAGAAAAGTGAGATTCTGATTTAAAATCACATCTCCCGACAATTACAGAGGACTTTAAGAAGGACATAAATAACTTGCTTAAAGATATATAGGAGACTTCATGAACTTCTTAGGCAAATGGATAGAACTAGAAAATATCATCCTGAGTGAGGTAACCCAATCACAGAAAAACACACATGTATGCACTCACTGATAATTGGATATTAGACCAAAAGCTCGGAATACCCAAGATACAATTCACAGACCATATGAAGCTCAAGAAGAAGGAAGATCTAAGTGTGGATGCTTCAGTCCTTTTTAGAAGGAAGAACAAAAATACTCACATGAGGAAATATGGAGACAAAGTGTAGAGCAGAGACTGAAGGAAAGGCCATCTAGAGATTGCCCCACCTAAAGATCCATCCCATATACAGCCACCAAACCCAGAAAATATTGCCGATGCCAATAAGTGCATGCTGACAGGAGCCTGATATAGCTGTCTCCTGAGAGGCTTTGCTAGAGCCTGACAAATACAGAGGTGGATGCTTGCA
This sequence comes from Rattus rattus, assembly GCF_011064425.1. Classification (NCBI taxonomy): domain Eukaryota; kingdom Metazoa; phylum Chordata; class Mammalia; order Rodentia; family Muridae; genus Rattus; species Rattus rattus. Next base: position 25,908,271 of record NC_046158.1, read on the forward strand.
GCCAATCATTGAACTGAGAACGGGGTCCCTAATGGAAGAGTTAGAGAAAGGACAGAAGGAATTGAAGTGGTGTGCAACCCCATAGGAAGAACAACAATATCAACCAACCAGTCACCCGCCCCCAGAACTCCCAGGGACTAAACCACCATCTCAAGAGTACACAGGGGTGGACCTATGGCTCCAACTGCCAAGGTAGCAGAGGATGGCCTGTTGGGCATCAATGGGAGGAGAGGCCCTTGGTCTGGTAAAGGCCTGATGCCCCAGTATAGGGGAATGTCAGGGAGGGAAGGTAGGAGGGAGTGGGTGGGTGGTTGGGAGAGTACCCACATAGGAGCAGGGGAGCTAGCTGGTTTCTGGAGGGGAATCTGGGAAAGGGGATAACATTTGAAATGTAAATAAAAAATATCCAATAAAAGAAAAATATGTAAAATAAAAAAAGAAAGAAAGAAAGGAAAGGTAATACAAGAGAACACAGGTAAACTAATAGAAGCCTTTAAACAGGAAACACATAAATCCCTTAATGAAATACAGGAAAACACAACCAAACAGGTGAAGGAATTGAACAATAACATACAGCTTCTAAAAATGGAAATAGAAAAAATAAAGAAGTCACAAAGGGAGACAACTCTAGAGATAGAAAACCTAGGAAAGAGATCAGGAGTCATAGCTGCCTGCAAGCATCAACAACAGAATACAAGAGATAGAAGAGAGAATCTCAGGGGTAGAGGATACCATGGAAAACATTGACACAACAGTCAAAGAAAATATAAAAAAGGAAAATCCTAACCCAAAACACTCAGGAAATCCAGGACACAATGAGAAGTCCAAACCTAAGGATAATAAGTATAGAAGAAAGCAAAGATTACCAACTCAAAGGGCCATTAAATAACTTCAACAAAATTGTAGAAGAAAACGTCCCTAATCCAAAGAAAGAGATGTCCATAAGCTTACAAGAAACATACAGAACCATAAATAGATTGGACCAGAAAAGAAATTCTTCATGTTCCATAATAATCAAAACATCAAATGAACAAAACAAACAAACAAAAAGAATATTAAAAGCAGTAGGGGAAAAGGTCAAGCAACATATAAAGACAGACCTGTAAGAATTACAGCAGACTTCTCACCAGAGACTATGAAAGTAAGAAGATCCTGGGAGATGTCATAAAGATGCTAAGAGAACACAAATGCCAGCCCAGGCTACCAAACCCAGCAACACTCTCAATTACCATAGATGGAGAAACCAAGATATTCTATGACAAAACCAAAATCACACAATATCTTCACACAAATCCAGGCCTACAAAGGATAATCAATGGAAAATTCTTAACACAAGGAGGTAAACTACACCCTAGAAAGAGCGAGGAAGTAAACAAGCCCAAAGGAAAATAGCCACAAATAAAAGTAATTCCAGCTGTGTGAAAGTGAAAAACTCCCTGATTCCCAGGTGAGGAGATTTGAAACACCACCTCCCCTCCCCCAGACCCTGAAAGGAACCGTAGGTACTTCTCCTAACTCCTAGGAAACCAGGCCAGTCACTAGCCCGAAGTCTTCCATAGACTTGTGACCATCAGTCATGTAAGGGAAATCTCCTAAGCCTCTTCACATGTAGAAGACATAACCTTAAATCACATAGGTTCAAGACAGATCTCCATTATAATGAGGTACCTAAAGTCCTGGAGTCTTAGCCAATGAATTTCTCTTTCCTCCCTGCAAAAGGTATTTAATCTCAGGCCCACTCAGAAAAGTGGAGTATGGTTTTACTCATCCAATTTCTGCCATAACAATAAAGGCCTTAAAACCATGGACTGCCTCTTTTCATGGGATCCACAATGGGGAGCTGTAGAGAAGCCCTGAACCTACAGAGCTGCCACCTAATCTCTAGCAGAAGGTCTCCCTGCTTTCCCAGTGGCTGCAGCCACTAAATTCAAGCTCACAGCAATCAAGCGAAGGATACTCCCTGCAAGAACAGTCAGAGGGCTTCCCCTCTCTCCCACTCGGCCCCAGGCTAGATCCAGCCCACAGGCCCCCACTCTATTCTCAGCTCTTCAGCAGCAACCCAGAGATGCCTGGATGACCATAGACCTGAGAACCAATGGACTTCTTGCAGGCCCAGGGACCCCACCTAGGCAGCTACAGCTGTGTCCTACACAGAGAGAGCACTTCCCCACCCCTGGAGCTGGTCCTCAATAAAAACAAATCAACTGAAAGCCCACATACACATGGAAGCTGAACAATGCACTACTCCAGGATAACTTGGTTAGGGAAAAAATAAAGAAAGAAATTAAAGATTTTTTAGAATTTAATGAAAAGTAAAGAACAACATACCAAAACTTATGGGACACAATGAAAGCAGTGCTAAGAGAAAAACTCATAGCTCTGAATGTCTCCAAAAAGAACTGAAGAGAGCATACACTAGCAGCTTGACAGTGTACCTGAAAGCTCTAGAGAAAAAAGAAACAAATTCACCCAAGAGGAGTAGAAGGCAGGAAATAATCAAACTCAGACCTGAAATTAACCAAGTAGAAACAAAAAGAACTATACAAAGAATCAACAAAACCAGGAGCTTGTTCTTTGAGAAAATCAAGATAGATACACCCTTAGCCAAATTAACCTGAGGGCACAGAAGCAGTATTCAAATTAACAAAGTCAGAAATGAACAAGGAGATATAAAAACAGAAACTGAGGAAATTTAAAAAAAAAAAATCAGACCCTACTACAAAGGCCTATACTCAACAAAACCAGAAAATCTAGTTAAGTTGGGATCAGAAAAACCATCTAAACACTATCAATAACTCCTAAAGAAATGGAAACAGTCATTAAAAGATTCCTAACCAAAAAAAAATAATAATAATAATAACCACCATGACCAGATGGTTTTAGTACAGAATCCTGTCAAACCTTCAAAGAAGACCTAATACTAATACTCTTCAAACTTTTCCATAAAATAGAAACAGAACGAGCATTACCCAATTCCCTCTATGAAGCCACAATTACTCTTATACCTAAACCACACAAAGACACAATCAAAAAAGAGAAATTTATACAAATTCCCTCATGAATACCAATGGAAAAATACTCAGTAAAATTCTCGCAAACCAAGTCCAAGAACACATCACATTGATCATTCACCACATTCAATGAGGCTTCAACGAGGGAATCAGGGATAGTTCAATATAAGGAAATCTTCCAAAATAGTCAATGATATCAAAAAACTAAATTAAAAAAAAAGATCGTCTCATTTGATGCTGAGAAATCATTTGGCAAAATATAACACCCATTCATGTTAAAATTCTTGGAAAGATCAGGAATTCAAGACCCATACCTAAACATTAGTAAAAGCAATATACACCAAACCAGTAGCCAATATCAAACTAAAGAGAGAGAAACTTGAAGCAATCACACTAAAATCAGGGACTAGACAAGGCTGCCACTCTCTCCCTATCTATTCAATAGAGTATTCAAGGTCCTAGCCAAAGGAATTAGGCAGTAGAGGGAGGTCAAAGGGATACAAATTGGAAAAGAAGAAGTCAAAATTTCACTATTTGCAGATGATATGATGGTATACTTAAGTGACCCCAAAAATTCTGCCAGAGACCTCCTAGAGCTGATAAACAACTTCAGCAAAGTGACTGGATCTGAAATTAACTCAAACAAATCGGTAGCCTTCCTCTGCTCAAAGGATAAACAGGCTGAGAAGGAAATTAGGGAAACAACACCCTGCACAAGAGTCACAAACAATATAAAATACCTTGGTGTGACTCTAACCAAGCAAGTGAAATATTAGTATGACAAGAACTTCAGGCCTCTGAAGAAAGAAATTGAAGAAGATCTAAGAAGATGAAAGACCTCCCATGCTTATTGGTTAGCAGGATTAATATAGTAAAAATGACCATTTTGTCCAAAGTAATCTACAAATTAAATGCAATCCCCATCAAAATTTCAACTCAATTATTTGTAGAATTGGAAAGAGCAATTTGGAAACTCATTTGGAACTACAAAAACCACAGGATAGTAAAGACTATTCTCACCAATAAAAGAACTTCTGCGGGAATGAACATCCCTGACCTCAAGCACTATTACAGAGCAATAGTGCTAAAAAAATGAATGGTATTGGTTAAAAGACAGGCAGATAAATCAGTGGAATATAATTGAAGACCCAGAAATGAACCTACACACCTATGGTCACTTAATCTTTGACAAAGATGCTAAAACCATCCAGTGGAAAGATAGCATTTTCAGCAAATAGTGTTGGTTCAATTGGCGGTCAGCTTGTAGAAGAATGCAAATTGATCCATTCTTATCACCTTGTACAAAGCTCAAGTCCAAGTAGATCAAGGACTTCCACATAAAACTCAATACACTGAAACTAATAAAAGATAAAGTGGGGAAGAGTCTCAAATACAGAGGCACAGGGGAAAATTTCCTGAACAGAACACACAATGGCATATGCTCTAAGATCAAGAATTGACAAATGGGACCTCATAAAATTGCAAAGTTTCTGGAAGGCAAAGGACATTATTAATAGGACAAAATGGCAACCAACAGGTTGGGAAAAGATCTTTACCAACCCTACATCTGATAGAGGACCAATATCCAATTTATATGAAGAACTCAAGAAGTTAGACTGCAGAGAATCAAATAACCATATTAAAAATGGGGTACAGAGCTAAACAAAGAATTCTCAACTGAAGAATATTGAATGGCTGAGAATCAGCTAAAGAAATGTTCAACATCTTTAGTCAAGAAATGTTCAACATCCTTAGTCATCAGGGAAATACAAATCAAAGCAATCCTGAGATTCCACCTCACAACAGTTAGAATGGCTAAGATCAAAAACTCAGGTGACAGCAGATGCTGTTGAAGTTGTGGAGAAACAAAAACCCTCCTCAATCGTTGCAAGCTGGTACAACCATTCTGGAAATCAGTCTAGAGTTTCCTCAGGATTGAATGTAGTACTACCTGAGGACCCAGCTATACCATTCCTGGGCATATACCCAAAAGATGCTCCAAAATATAACAAGGACACAAACTCCACTATGTTCATAGCAGCTTTATTTATAATAGCCAGAAGCTGGAAAGAAACAAGATGTCCTTCAACAGAGGAATGGATACAGTAAAGGTGGTACATTTACACAATGGAATATTATTTAATACTATTCAGCTATTAAAAACAATGACTTCACAAAATGTTTAGGCAAATGGATGGAACTAGAAAATATCAGGCTGAGTGAGGTAACAGGATCACAAAAGAACACACATGGTATACACTCAATGATAAGTAGACATTAGCCCAAAAGCTTGGAATATCCAAGGTACAATCTTTCACAGGTTGAAAGACCAAAGAGCAGATGCTTCAATTCTTCTTAGAATGGAGAACAAAATATTTACAGGAGGAAATACAGAGACAAAATGTGGAGCAGAGACTGAGGGAAAGGTCATCCAGACACAGCCCCACCAGGGGATTCATCCCACATACTGTCACCACACCCAGACAATATTATGGATGCCAGGAAGTGCATGCTGATGGGAGCCTGATATAGCTGTCTCCTGAGAAGCTCTCCCAGAGCCTGACAGATACAGAGGCAGATTCTTGCAGTCAAACATTGAACTGAGAATGGGGTCCCCGATGGAGGAGTTAGAGAAAGAACTGAAAGAGCTGAAGGGGTTTTCATCCCCATAGGAAGAACAGCAATATCAACCAAACAGATCCCCTAGACCTCACAGAGACTAAACCACCAACCAAAGAGTACAAATGGAGGAACCCAAGGCTCCAGCCACATATGTAACAGAGGTTGGTCTTATTGAGCATCAATGAGCGGAGAGGCTCTTGGCCCCATGAAGGCTCAATGCCCTGTGTAGGGGAAATCCAGGGCAGGGAGTTGTGAGGGACGAAGTGGGTAGGTTGGGGAACACTCTCATAGAGGCATGGGGAGGGGGAAGGTATAAGGGGACTACGGATGGGAAATAGGGGTAAAGGATAATATGTGAAATGTAAATAAAGAAAATATCCAATAAAATATGCCAATTAAAAATAAAGTTGATTACACAGTGTTTGTATAAATAACAAGTTTCCCAGGCTAGCTTGGAGAGAGAGAGAGAGAGAGAGAGAGAGAGAGAGAGAGAGAGATGTGTGTGTGAGAGATCGAGACAGAGAGAGAGAGTGTGTAGAGTGTGTGTGTATGTGTGTGTGAGAGAGAGAGGGGGAGGGGGAGAGGGGGAGGGAGGGATGGAGAGAGAGAGAGAGAGAGAGAGAGAGAGAGAGAGAGAGAGAGAGAGAAAGAGAGAGCAAGAGAGAGCCCTACTGATTTATAACCAGGACCTTCATTATATTTAACATGGTATTATCTTTATAAGCATGCTCAAACGTGCAGAGAATATTCACATAATCTTATATATCAGAAAATTATCACAGTAATCCCAACAATATTATTAAATCTGTAGGATTAATTGTTTTGAAATAGTTCTACCCTGAACACTAGGAATTAAGAAAAGACTTCTTTCTAGTTTGGCTTCATTTTCTTGGCTCTGGGAGGAAGTAGCTCTGGAATTTTGTCTCTGTCAGGATCTGACATTATTGTAAGAAATAAGTGTAAGGAGCTGATTTAAGGTTATCCTAGAAAGAAGACAGGGAACTGTGAGGGAAAAAGGAAAAAGAAACAGATAAATCATATAGTATAGTAACTGGAGTACAATCCTACCAGGAAACTCTAGGTGACGGTGAAGAACGGGTCCCCAATACAACCAACTGAAGAAAGACACTACATAGTTTATCCCCAAATATACCCCATCATTTGCCAAAAGACAATGAATTACCCTCACTTATCACTTGATCTGCATCTTAGTGGAGGAAAAGTCCTTTCTTGGAGGAAACAGCATATGCCATGAGATCTTATCAGAATGTTCCTGGAGGACAAGATGCTAGTCTGAGTCCCAAGCACATCAGTTCTAGAGGATTTGTGCTCTTTTTTAATCAATCATTTCATATCTGCCAAACCTTTTTTTCTTCTAGAACAGATGGGACTTGATGTCTGTTCCTTTGAACAAACCCTGTTCCAGTGTGGAAACCAAAGTGACAAGAGTGAGCTAACACATAGAACAAAACATGATATCTGGGTAGATGTACAATTGGTGGAGACTTGTAAAAGTCTTTAGATATAAATGTACATGGTGATTCCTGAATATAATGTTAGTATAGCCATTATCAAAACCAGTATAGGGTTTGATGATTTACAACAAGTACCAGGAGTACTCTACCTTCTATTTTGTGGATCCCAAGTTCAATTTAAAAGGAGTTGGTCATCCTCATAGTCGTCATGCACCAGTCGACATATGTAGATTGTCAGGTTGGATTATAGTTCATAAGGTAATATTATCAATGCCTTCTCTTTAACAGCAGCATAAGAAGACAAGCTAACACCAGAGACAACCTGATAGTGAGAGGCAAGCCCAGGAACCTAAGCAATAGAAACCGGGACTACTTGGCATAATCAGAGTCCAGTTCTCCTACCAAAGCAAATACTAGATATCCAAACACACTGGAAAAGCATGATTTGGATTTAAAATCACATTTTAGGATGATGATGGAGGATTTTAAGAAGGACATAAATAACTCCCTTAAAGAAAGACAGGACAGCACAAGAAAAGAAGTAGAAGCCCTTAAAAAGGAAACACAAAATCTCTAAAAGAATTACAGGAAAACACAACCAAACAGGTGAAGGAATTGAACAAAACCATCCAGTATTTTAAAAAGGAAATAGAAACAATAAAGAAAGCACAAAGGGAGACAACCCTGGAGATAGAAAACCTAGGGAAGAGATCAGGAGTCATAGATGCAAGCATCACCAACAGAATACAAGAGATAGAAGAGAGAATCTCAGGGGCAGAAAGTACCATAGAAAACATCAACATAACTGGGAAAGATAATGTAAAATGCAAAAATCTTCTAGCCCAAAATATCCAGGAAATCCAGAACACAATGAGAAGATCAAACCTAAGGAAAATAGGTATAGAAGAGAGTGAAGACTCCCAACTTAAAGGGCCAGTAAATATCTTCAACAAAATTATAGAAGAAAACTTCACTAACCTAATGAAAGGGATACCTATAAGCATACAAGAAGCCTACAGAACTTCAAATAGATTGGACCAGAAAAGAAATTCCTCTACTCACATAATAGTCAAAACACCAAATGCACAAAACAAATAAAGAATATTAATAGCAGTAAAGGAAAAAGCTCAAGTAGCATATAAAGACAGACCTACCAGAATTACACCAGGTTTCCCACTAGAGACTATGAAAGCCAGAATATCCTGGGCAGATGTCATACAGACCCTAAGAGAACACAAATGCCAGCCCAGGCTACTATATCCAGCAAAATTCTCATTTAACATACACGGAGAGGCCAAGATATTCCATGACAAAACCAAATTTACACAATATCTTTCTACAAATCCAGCCCTATAAAGGGAAATAGATGGAAACTATACCTTAGAAAAAGCAAGAAAATAATCTCCTTGCAATTATACCAAAAGAGAGACACAAAAGAATAACTACGAAATTAACAGGAGGCAACAATAACTATTACTTAATATCCCTTAACATCAATGGACTCAATTTCCCAATAAAAGACATAGACTAACAGACTGGATACATAAAGAGGACCCAGAAGTTTGCTGCATTCAGAAAACACATTTCAGAGACAAAGACAGACACTACCTCAGAGTAAAAGGCTAGAAAAGAACTTTCCAAACAAATATTCTGAAGAAACAAACTGGAGTAGCTATTCTTTATTGAATAAAATTTACTTTCAAACAAAAGTCATCAAAAAAGATAAGGAAGGAAACTTCATATTCATCAAAGGAAAAATTCACCAAGATGAACTCTCAATCCTAAATATCTATGCTCCAAATACGAGGGCACCTACATTCATAAAAGAAACCTTACTAAAGCTCAAAACACACATTGCACCTCACACAATAATAGTAGGAGATTTCAACACCCCACTCTCATGAATGTACAGATCATGCAAACAGAAATTAAACAGAGACATAGAAAAACTAACAGATGTCATGAACAAAATGGAATTAACAGAAACCGCTAGAACATTTCATCCTAAAAGAAAAAGATATACCTTCTTCTCAGCACCTCATGGTACTTTCTCCAAAACTGACCATATAATCAGTCACAAAACAGGCCCAACAGATACAGACATTTAGAAATAATCCCATGCATCCTATCAGATCACCATGGACTAAGGCTGGTTTAATAACAACAAAAACGACAGAAAGCCCACATATACATGGAAGTTGAACAATGCTCTACTCAATGATAACCTGGTCAAGGAAGAAATAAAGAAAGAAATTAAAGACTTCTTAGAATTTAATGAAAATGAAGGTACAAGATACCCAAACTTATGGGACACAATGAAAGCAGTGCTAAGAGGAAAACTTATACCTCTGAGTGCCTCCAAAAAGAAATGAGAGCATACATTAGAAGCTTGACAGCACACCTAAAGGCTCTAGAACAAAAAGAAGCAAATACACCCAAAAGGAGCAGAAGTCAGGAAATAATGAAACTCGGTGCTGAAATCAACCAAGTAGAAACGAAAAAGACTATACAAAGAATGAACAAAACCAGAAGCTGGTTCTTTGAGAAAATCAACAAGATAGATAAATTTTAGCCAGACTAACCAGAGGGCACAGAGAGTGTATCCAAATTAACAAAATCAGAAATGAAAAAGGAGAGATAACAACAAAATTTGAGGAAATTCAAAAAATCACCAGATTCTACTACAAAAGCCTATATTCAACAAAACTGGAAAATGTAGAGGAAATGGACAATTTTCTAGACAAATGTGAGGTAACAAAGTGAAATCAGAACAGATAAATCATCTAAACATGCCCATAACTCCTAGAGAAATAGAAGCAGTTATTAAAAGTCTCCCAACCAAAAAGAGGACAGGACCAGATGGATCTACTACAGAATTCTATCAGACCTTCATAGAAGACCCCATACCAATACTATCCAAACTATTGCACAAAACAGAAACAGACTGAGCACCACAAAATTCCTTCTATAAAGCCATTACACTTACACCTAAACTACACAAAGACCCAACAAAGAAAGAGAACTTCAGAGCAATTTTCCTTATGAATATTGACACAAAAATACTCAATAAAATTCTCACAAACCAAATATAAAAACACATCAAAATGATCATCCATCATGATCAAGTAGGTTTCATCCCAGGGATGCAGGGATGGTTCAATATATGGAAATCCATCAACATAAGCCACTCTATAAACAAACTTGAAATAAAAAAAAACACATAATCATTTCATTAGATGCTGACAAAGCATTTGACAAAATTCAACACTCCTTCATGATGAAAGTTTTGGAAAGATCAGGAATTCAAGGTCCATACCTAAAGATAGTAAAAGCAATATACAGCAAACCAGTAGCTAACATTAAACTAAATGGAGAGAAACTTGAAGCAATCCCACTAAAATCAGGGACTAGATAAGGTTGCCTACTCTCTCCCTACTTATTCAATATAGTACTCGAACTCCTAGCCAGAGCAATCAGACAATGAAAGGAGGTCAAAATCATACAAATTGGAAAAGAAGAAGTCAAAATATCACTATTTGCAGATGGTATGATAGTAACCCCAAAAGTTTCACCAGAGAACTACTAAGCCTGATAAACAACTTCAGCAAACTGGATGGGTATAAAATTAACTGAAACACATCAGTAACTCTGCTTTATTCAAAGTATAACAGGCTGAGAAAGAAATTAGGGAAGTGACACCCTTCACAATAGTCCCAAATTATTAACTTCGGCAAAGTTAATTAACAAAGCAAGTGAAAGATCTGTATAACAAGAACTTCAAGTCTCTGAAGAAAGAAATTGAAGAAGATCTCAGAAGATAGAAAGACCTTCCATGCTCATGGATTGGCAGGATGAAAATAATAAAAATGGCCATTTTGCCAAAAGCAATCTACAGATTCAATGCAATCCCCATCAAAATTCCAAGTCAATTCTTCATAGAGCTAGGAAAATCAATTTGGGAATTCATTTGGAATAACAAAAAAACCCAGGATAGTGAAAACTATAGTGAACAATAAGAACTTCTGGGGGAATCACCATCCTTGACCTCAAGCAGTATTACAGAGCAGTAGTGAAAAAACTGTATGATATTTGTACAGAGACAGATAGGTAGATCAGTGGAATAGAACGGAAGACCCAGGAATGAACCCACACACCTATGGTCACTTGATCTTTGACAAAGGAGCTAGAACCATCTAATGGAAAAAAGATAGCATTTTCAAGGAATGATGCTGGTTCAACTGGAGGTCAGCATGTACAAGAATGCAAATCAATGCATTCTTATCAACCTGTACAAAGCTTAAGTCCAAGTGGATCAAGGACCTCCACATTAAACCAGATACACTCAAAGTAATAGAAAAAAATGTGGGGAAGTGTCTTGAACGCATGGACACTGAGGAAAATTCCCTGAACAAAACACCAATGGCTAATGCTCTAAGATCAAAAATCGATAAATGGGACCTCGTAAAACTGCAAAGCTTTTGTTAGGCAAAAAACACTGACTGTCATTAGAACAAAATGGCAACCAACAGATTGGGAAAAGATCTTTACCAATCCTACGTCTGATACAGGGAAAATATCCAAAATATACAAAGAACTCCAGAAGTTAGATCCCAGAGAGCCAAATAACCCTATTAAAAAGTGGGGTACAGAGCTAAACAAAGAATTCTCAGCTGAGGAATATCGAATGGCTGAGAAGTACCTAAAGAAAAGTTCAACATCCTCAGTCATAAGGGAAATGCAAATCAAAACAACCATGAGATTCCACCTCACACCAGTCAGAATGGCTAAGTTCAAAACTGAGTGGCAACAGATGCTGCCGAGGATGTGGAAAAAGAAGAACACTCCTACATTGTTGGTGGGATTGCAAACTGGTACAATCACTCTGGAAATCAGTCTGGAGGTTCCTCAGAAAATTGGACATTGTACTACCCAAGCTCCAAGCTATATCTCTCCTGGGCATATACCCAGAAGATCCTCAAACATACAACAAAGACACATGATCCACTATGTTCATAGCAGCCTTATTTATAATAGCCAGAAGCTGGAAAGAACCCAGATGCCCTTCAACAGAGGAATGGATACAGAAAATGTGGTACATCTACACAATGGAGTATACTCAGCTATCAAAAACAATGACTTCAGGAAATTCATAGGCAAATGGATGGAACTAGAAAATATCCTGAGTGAGGTAACCCAATCATACTAAAACATACTTGGTGTGCATTCATTGATACGTGGATATTAGCCTAAAAGATTGAATTACCCAAGATGTAAACCACAGACCACATGAAGCTCAAAAAGGATGACCAAAATGCTGATGCTTCACTCTTTCTTTAAAGGTGGAACAAAATTATTCATAAGAGGCAAATATGGAGGCAAAGCTTGGAGCAGAGACTAAAGAAATGACCATTCAGAGCCTGCTTCATATTTGCCCCATATATATACAGCCACCAAAACTAGATAAGATTGATGAAGCTAAGAATGTGCATGCTGACAGGAGCTGGATATAGGTTTTTCCTCAGAGACACATGCCAAATACAGAGGCAAATGCTAGCAGCACACCATTGAACTAATTATGGACCTCTGTTGGAGGAATTAGAGAAAGGATTGAAAGAGCTGAAAGGGCTTGGAACCCCATAAGAACAACAATGCCAACCAATCAGAGCTCCCAGGGACTAAACCCCTACCCAAAGACTATACATGAACTGACCCATGACTCCACCTGCATATGTAGCAGAGGATGGCCTTGTTGGGCACCCGTGGAAGGAGAAGCCCTTGGTCCTGCCAAGGTCGGATCCCCCATTTAGCAGGAATGCCATGGAGGCAGGAAAGGGGAGTGGATGGGGAGGGGAACACTCTTATAGAAAGAGGGAGGGGCATGGGAGAGGGGGCTTATATCTGGGAAACCAGGAAAGGGAATAACAAATGAAATGTAAATTAAAAATCCAATAAAAGAAAAAAAAGTTTTTATTCCTCATTTGCCCAAATCTTCAAGGTGAACTACTCACCTTCGTAGGTAATCATTCCATGATAGACTGGGCTTGCTTTTTGTTACTGAAGCTGTCTATCTTGTACTATGTGCATATGTGGAATAGAAAGACTGAAAATTAATTATGTATATGATTATTTCAAATAAATCTTAAAGAAAATAAAAAAAGAATGGATAGGAACAGACTGCATTATATGCAGATATTAACATATCACAGCCTGTTATTTTTTAAAGTCATTTCACATCAATAGAAAATTGATAGGGAAAGAAGACAAATTTAAGAAATTAGGTGAAAAGGTGGATACAGTAAAGAAAAAAGGCTGATAATAGTAACATTTTCTGAAAGTGGGAAGTAAGAGTAGTGATTCCTATAGGAACTAAATCACTACACAAAGAGTACACATGGACTGACCCAGGGCTCCAGCTGCATATGTAGCAGAGGATGGCCTTGTTGGTCACCAATAGAAGGAGAAGCTCTTGGTCCTGCCAAGGTTGGTCCCCAAGTATAAGGGAATGTCTGGAGGGTGTGAAAGGGGATGGATGGGGAGGGGAACAGCCTTATAGTAGAAGGGGAAGGGGGATGGGAGAGGGGACTTATATCGGGGAAACTGGGATGAAACCTATCAATAGATATTCACGGGGTGAATACTCAATGTCATATCTGCAAATGAATGAAGATTTTAAGAAGGAAAGCTCAGAAAGACCTTATTAAATAGATGCCCACTAAGCAGGTTTTAGCAGAAGTGGGGCAAGATGGGAAGGTATTGCTTGCATACGAGACTTGAGTAAAATACAATAGGAAACATCTAAAAGGCCAACAGATTTGTCTGTAGAACAACATTGTCAGTGTTTTTTCAACTGACTCATTTGCCTATCACATTTCGCACAACCATAAGATGCCTGCAGTGTCATCTAATTAATAATGCATTTCAAAAAAGCTATCAATCAGTCGACTCGCCTTTGTTAAAGTGATGGTATCTGTAAAATCATAACTAAACTTTACAAGAAACCATTAAACCATCATTTCAACTTACCTCTCCAGCCAGTTATGTGAGTACAGCAAGTCCGCAGAGCAAATCTTGTCCGGTTCTTTAATTTTTACCTTAAGGATCCGCGTCTGTCCAATGGTTCATTTTCTCATTTACAACATTAAGTAAGGATGATTGCTGGTGTTGGACATGTGACTCACACCAAAATCATTCCTTATTTAAACAACCACTCTGCTCTTCCAGCAGGATGCTGAAACAGACTTTGATTTTGAAGAACCAGAAGAGGTGTGGAGAGAGCTCAACAAGGAAAGAGATAAGAAGGTCTTCTTTAGAAAAGCAGAAAAGGATGCAGTGTCACCGGGAACGTTGCGAGAAGTGCAAGATTATGAGAGTCCATGTGGCTAACAGTTAAGTACAAGGATCAAGTGAAGCTCAGGCGCTTATTAAACAAAGCTTCTATGAAATCTACAACGTCCAGTAACATTTCAGAGTCAATTTATATTGTCAAAGAAAAACTGCCTGAATCTGACCTCAGAAAGTATAGTAGAAGCTAATATTCTGCAGAGAAATTAGCAGGAAAATAAAATGCGGTAGTGGGAATGCATGATAAAGAAGGAAGCACATGATGGAGGCAAAGGAACATAGGACAGCCTCAGTACAGGCAGGGACAATAGTCTCAGGCAGAAATGGGGGAGGGGTGTGAAGTCAAATTGGAAAAAAAAAGGAAAAGAAAGCAAGAAAAGTAAAAGAAAACAGAGAGGTTGGAAATGCTTTAATAAAATCATGAATTGTATCGATCCACCTACAACTTCAGTTGCTATTTCTTGAAACTTTTTTTTTTCTCTATCTGTGCTTGAAATGCTTACGGTAGCTCCTTTAAGACCTTCCATTTCTCTCACCTGAACTATTATTGATCTAAAATCCCCACTGGTGATGTGCACGAGCTTTAGGGTCAAGTGAACGGGAGTGGAAATAATGTGCAACAGCTTTTGTCTCTTCAACTGCATCCACGTGTGTGTGGCAGCGAGAACTCTCTGTAGAGCATAGTCTCTTAAAGACAGTCGGGTTGGAGTCTCATCGGTCCCTTTGTTTTCCTTACACCAATGACGAAGACGAAGTTAATTATAAAAATAGAAATCTAAAAGAAAATTTTTGGCAAGCTTTGGAAAATTGCCCCATTCTCCTCTTTTTAGTTAGTACTGGATGTTGAAGTTGACCAGTTCTTTTGACACAGTGCGACTACTGTGTTTTAAAAATAAAGGGGATACGTCACTTTGCTACACAAAATGGATACATGTGAGTCAGATTAAATTGTTTTAAGTAATGGGAGAGCTGACCAACTCATCTGACTCAGGTATACTAATGGGTAAAAGGATAACCCCAGACCTGATTATAAAATACATACTACCCCTAAGTTTGAAGTCAGTGATTGTCAGAGTCACCACATGTAATCTAAAGTTGCAAAAGGAAAGGCAGCTATGAGATCGGAATTGCAGCAGTATCAAGAAGACGTGTAGCATGCAGCTTGCTTATTTTTTCACCTGCAATCACATAGAATTATACCTAAGCATTCATAACTGTTGGTCTTCCAGAATTGAAAATTCTGGGTGTTTGTTTGTGCATTTGTGTTTGCTTTTGCTTTTTCTTTTGCTTTGTTTTTAGATTGTATGTATCCACTTTTAATGGACCAGGAATCTACTATTAATTAGTGGACAGTGCCAGTGTGAGCTCCGGGAGAGTTGCTTAAACTTAATTTCATGTTTGCACATTCACATGCCCAATGATGAAAGGACAAAATTCGCAAAACAAAAATCTCGTACTCTCTCAGATATAGCTGTTCCTTACTGAAACTCCTGACCTAAAATAAATGTCTCTACACAGTGCAGTTCAATTATTAGTAATGATTCCTCCAGTTGGTATAGGATAGGTACTTAAAGGGCCTGATACTAGCAAAGCCACTGATGAGAAGAAAGGCATTAGCTCTCAAGGATCCTATGTGGTTGTCAATGGCATCGAGAAATTTGTTGAGGAAGAAAGGGTACATGTGTGGACTTCATCCCATGCTCCAAGCAAGGTAGGTCCTCGTGAGCTGCTACTTCATTTTATAGTGCTGCCAGAAGGGATTCTTTTCATCCTTTTTAAAGAAGAAAAATTTAAGTTTAAAATTTTAATAAGCCCTAAGGCACCATGATGCCTTCGTTATCCCTAACAAGACAGCAATGCTTGTGGGTCCGTAAAGGGTGCAGAGAGATAAACTACTCTGGAGACAGTTTCAGGGAACGGCGTCTGCTTCATTACATGTGAGCAATCACATATATAGTAGAAGCCTATCAACTGTGATTGGCTGACACATTACCTCTCCTCATACTGGATACTGACTGCTCATATCACCAGGGTCTCTATGCAGAAGAACCACATTAAAGGAGACGTGCGGTTTGTACTCTTGTCTAAGGCCAGCTACCAGTGACTCACGCCACTTCGGAATTCTGTGTTCTGTCTTCAGGAGTATGGTGTTCTGCGCTTCTTATTTAGAAGCACAGTGCGCCAATTAGGCTGGTCACCAGGTCATGCTTACATTTTCCCCTACCATGTGTTTTATGGCAAAGCCAGGATTCAGGTTTGTTTCACTTTTTAAAATTTATATTCATTATAAAATGCCCAGAGGGGTGAATAAAAGGACAAATCACATGATGAGTCAAGTTTGAATGATTCTTAACCAGATACGTTTTAAGTACTTGAGATATCTTGCTGATATTTCTTCCAATAAGCATATTAAAACCACTCCATTATAAATATGCAGCTAATTATTCAACCATCATCAAGTAAAGCATGTCCTCTTACCAATAAGTATCTCAAATAATTAATGTTCATGATGCTGCAAAATGACCTATCCCATTCCACAAGAGCTTTGTCTTCTATTTTGATTCTTCATATATGAAACTTAATCTTTCTTAACCTTAGATTGCATTTAATAGACAAATACTTCTCACTAGTGTCCTTCCTGCTAAACAATATTCACTGACAATGTATGCTCGCAAGGGATCTTGACAGCAAAATGATTATGTGGAGAAAAATGAATAACATTCCCCCTTCGGAAAAGGCAAGAGCTATCCCAGGTGGGGGCTGCATAAACAGTTATTATTGTGCTGAACTTCAAACCTGGTTTATTATGCACTTCAGAGGGTCAGAATCTAAAATGCATGCAAGGTGAAGCTCTTTAAGTTCATTATTTACTGTGGCCTCTTAAAGAAGCATGCAGATTGCGACGGGTTATCGGAGCCAGTTTCAGAATTCAGAATGAAGAGCCCTACCAACAGCTTTCTAATTGAATCTCAAAAGACTGTAATTGTGTTCCACTCTGTAGTCAGCCTCCATTCCATGCAGCTACAGTCGGTTGTAGGTAATCAGATTACTCGTGGGTTACTGCCTGCAGTCTGCAGGAAAGTGCCAAGAGTAGAAGGCAAAGTGTTGTAGGGTTAATGATGCTTAATATGGTGCCAATATCATACTGAGCTGTCGCCTACAGAGTGAGAAAGGATTATATCCCATGTTAATATGCCATTTGACCCATGCCAGAGAAGCGGTCTAAATCACTGAGTAAGTATGTAAGTCACCACAGAGGAGTGCTTGCCATGCCAGCTCTCGTTGCTGTGAAAACAAGTTGTTCCCTTGCTTGTGAATGGTAAATTTCCTGCTCTTTAAAGTACAGTTTCAACAATGGCTCTGTACATCCCTGGAAAGGCCATGCAGCCATTGGATTCTCTAAGTTGGAGCCAATGTAAGGAAACTGACATACATTTTGCCAAAATGATCTCAACTCCTCTGGAGAATACATCTTATGCTGAAGCACTGCAACTGCCCAACATTCATCAGTGACATCAGTTCTTCAAGTTGGCCTGTAATTAAGTGGTTTAGGCCATTTGTGCCTTAGGATTCTTACCACGGACTAACTCTGTGGCCAAATAATGTCTCAAATTAAGCTTCCAAAAGAAGGGAAGAAGGTTTAATGTCCTGGAAGAGAAAATAGCAAAGCTTGTGCTGTCTGTACTGCAAACACTCCATCTCCTGGTGTTTGGAGCACACAAGGAGATGAGGCACCATCTCCTTGAGGGTGGCACTAACAGTGTCTCCTCATCCTCTGACATGCTGGAGAAGAAGAAGGAGGAATTCTTAGTAACTGAATGAATGATTGGAAGGCATTCTATCAATGAATTTGATTATGCTCATAAACACATAAATATTTTACTATTAAAACCCTGATCCAATACTTTGGAACACTCCATCCTAAATGTAATATCACACTCCTCCTCTCATGCATGGGTCATGGATCTACAAGGAAGAGGATGCAGAAAGTTGCAAGAGCCACTGGTGATGGATGACTCCAAATAAAGAACTTCTTCCAGAAAAAAAATAACAATGCTCATATGGTCTTACTGAGAATGTGACAATACTAGATTATTCACATATCTCATAAGCCTGGTATGAATTATTGTAATCAATAGATTTTTGAACTTCAGATGAATGGAATAATATAGTGTGTGCTTTTACATTTTCATTCCTTTCATTCAATGTTATGCCTGTGACGTTCATCTCGTCCTACGTGTGAACAGTTCCTCTCACTGTCAGAGAAAATTCCACTATGAGCTTATGTTAAATTACTACTATGATCAGAAAAACAACCGTGAATAGCCTTTATATATTTCTGGGTAAAGATCACAAGTCATTTCCATTGATCATCACCCCCAATCTAAAATTCCTCATAGAAATTGGCATCAGCCTTTCAAACTTACACAACAAACAGCAACTAATCACTGAACAAAGACCCCAGTTGTCCCACATACTTTCGAGCATGTGGAGCATCAGTCACCAGTCTTAGCGATATCAAGAGCAGCTTCCTACTACACTTCTAATGCTTTTTTTCTCTCAATAGTGTGATACTCATGCTGTCTTAGCTCAATGAGAAATTAAACTTTCAGTTTTAGTAGAGTGCCCAGTTAAGTAGTTATTCACTGAAAAAAATCGACTGACAGAAAGAGAGGCGTCTCAGCAGATGAAAAGCACTTGTTACTTTTTCAGTGGACCTGGGTTGAGTTTCCAGTATCCACATACGATTGGTCTTAACTCCATTCCAGAGGGTACAGTGCCATCTTCCAACCTCTGTGGGTACTAGTCATGCACACAGTGTAGAAACATGCACACAGGCAAACACTGATGAGCTAAAGTAAATAAATATTGCCCAGCATTAATCATTGCACTGCTTATTTATTTCCAGGAACTCACTAGAAGCCCATGACAAACTGACTGTGAAAATAACTTCTTTTTAAATGTTGTCTTTTATAAACTGTTTATTATTTATTTTTATTTATTGAGAAAGATTTTTTTCTATTAAACAGTACAATTTGATAAACTTTGAGATGTGTTAACCCCTAAAGATCTGTCACTGCAATCATGATCATGAATGCATACAAACCCACATTTTGTTCCCCGGAATACTTTATATTCATCCTTCCCTCTGAAAACCTACCACTGTCAGCTACTGACTTGCTTTCCTTTACTAGAAGATAATGGCATTTTCACAAATTGTATATAAAAGTAACTATAGGCCACAGATTCTTTGAATTTGGCTTCTTTGACTTGCAACCATTACTTTGAGATCCACTCACTGATTTCACCAGTAATTTTATTTTATTACTTAGTAATATTCCATAGACCGGAACTAATACAATCTTAAGTGAATTATCTATTGAACAATCTGTGGACTAATTGTGTTCTTTGATTGTTATAAATAAAGGAGGTAAGCTCACTATGAATAAGTCTTTGTATAGCTGTATACTCGCAATCATCATGAATGGTATTGAGAAGTATAATGTCTGGAGTGTCTGATAAGAGTCCACTTAACCTCTTCTTAAAATGTCAATCTGTTCTCTGATGTGACTTTGCCTTTATTCTATTTGCAGATAGGATTTGAGAGGTTTTGTTGTTATACAACCATAACATTGGTTAATGGAGTATTTTAAATGCCGTAGCCAAGGATAACTTAGTGAAGCTTAATTTACATTCTCTAATGAAATGGCTTTAAGTGTGAATTCATGTCTTTTTCTACCTGTCTACCAAACCTGTGTTTATAAAATATCCAGTTTATATATTTTGTTCATTGTCAAGTGGATTTGTCTTTTTGTCTGCTTTTGGGGATCATTTGAATATTCTAAGCACAAATCCTTTGTCAGATATATGTTATGCAGATATTTTATTCCTGTCTGGGTCTGATACTTTATTTTCATAATAACTTTCAAAGACCAAATTTTTAATGTTAAGACAACTGTTTTGGTCTGGTGAAGTAGTAATTTATATTATTTTTTGCTTGTCTTTAAGAATTCTTTGTCAAATTCTATAGACTACATGTTCTTTTATATTTAGCTTCTCTCATTTACAACAATTACCTTGAAAGCTTTTTGTGTTCTTGTTTTCAACAGTAATTTTACTTTATCTGGCTAGTAGTGCCGAGTTGAATGGATATCGCGTTTAAATGATTAACTCATTAAAAGTTAGATGACTTATTTATTGAAGACTTTTTCAATATTCTGAAAATGATAAATCTAACTCTTTCAAGTTAGTTATATTACATGACATGACATCACCTGAGTCATCTCAAGTTAGTGATGGCACCCCTTGTGCACTAAAGCCAAAGACATTTCTGGTAGGTTGTGACTTTCACCATGTCTACCAAGTCATTACAGGTAGTTCAAAAAGAAGAGCAGTTAACTCTTTATGTCTGAGAGCTAGTTGAGAACACTGCTCAGGTCTAGTCATCTTTATTTAAATAATTGCAAACAAGATAGTCAAAACTATCCAACTTGGTTCTTTTCTTTCACCCTTATTATGGCTGTACTAAAACATATCCTAAAATGGTCTTTAACCACGGATAATAATTGTCTGTGAATAAAAGCTCATGGAGTGCATCAAAACCCTGATGAAGGGAATAAAGCTAGCAGACTCATGCTTTCCTATAAAACATAGAAACAGTTTATATCTATAAAAAATGTAAATAATTTTGATTACAATTTTATTTAATCTACAGATCAATTTAGGTAAAACTTTCATGTTGATAATACCAATTTTTGTCAACAGACAAGGCATGTCTGTCTAATGAAGATCCAGACTTATTTGTTTAGAAATATTCAATTGCTTCAATATAGAGGTTTTGTCTCCTTTACCAAATTTATAAATATTTCAATTCTTGATGAAATTAATATTTTATTTAAGTGTTTGAATACTTATTCCCAATATTTAGGAAAATAACCAGTTTTTCTTCAACACCTCTTCTATGTACCAATTGACCTTGCAGTACAGTGACAAAGAGAAATGGTATGGGTGAACACTTTTGCCCAATCTTGGGGAGCATGCATTTTCTTATTACTTAAACAAAAGTAAACTGTGGCTGTGCATAAGCTCAAGGAAACTCCTTTCTATTCTTGTTTGTAAGTTTTTTATGAATATATGATAAAGTTCTATCTATAGATGGTTGTCTATAATTTTTCTTTTTAGCATATTAAAAGATGAAATTGACTCAGATTGATTTGGGGTTATTTTTATTAATTTTATTTATGTGTCATTACATACACACACTTATGAGAAAGATGGAAACTGTGTAAAAATGAATTAAAAAACTTTCTTGCCCTAATTTTCTGATTTTAGATAGAATTTATTTCAATTAATATTCACTGTAAATTACTAGCAATCTATTCTAAAAATACTTTCTGTGTAAAGCCTCTGTCTTAAAAACTATTCTTTAAGTGAGCATGGCGGTACATGCCTCTAACCCCATCTTGAGGGAAATAGAGATGGGAGATTCAGAAGTCAAGGTCATCATGGGAAACGTAGTGGGATCAAAGTCAGCCTCAGCTACATGAGCCCTGGTCTCAAACAAGCATGATTCATTCCTTCAGTAGCTTTAGGCCTATGCAGGTTTCTTTCTGTCTAAACTTTAGTACCATGCATTCTTCTAGGCAGTATCCAAGTGCTTCCTCCAAAAGGATTATAATATTGGCTGATAGGTCCTCAGATTGTGTGTCTCTGGAACTTTAGAGTCATGGAGGCCATTAAGTCATCTCTGACATCAACCATTCTTAGCAATTTCTTCTTTTATGTCAGCTATCACCAAAAATTATAATTGATCTTCTAAAGAACAATTTGCAATTTTTGAGGAAAAGGAATTGAACTTTTTTATTGTTTGTGTTCTCGTTTAAATTTTTTTTCTTGTATTTGAGTTCAGACTTCTTCCCACCCCTTCCTGCCTCTCCACACTGACATTCCCCTACACTGGGGCATCCAGCCTTGGCAAAACCAAGAGCTTCTCCTCCCATTGATGCCCAACAAGGCCACCCTCTGCTACTAGAGCCATGGGTCCAGTACATATGCAGCTGGAGCCATGGGTCTGCTCATGTGTACTCTTTGGATGGTGGTTTAGTCTCTGGGAGCTCTGGTTACTGGTATTGCTGTTCTGATGGGGTTGCAAACCCCCTCAGCTCCTTCAGTCTTTTCTCTTCAGTTTCCCCCCTTTGGTGACCCCATTCTCAGTTCAATGGTTGGCTGTAAGCATCCACCTCTGATTTTGTCATGCTCTGGCACAGCCTCTAAGAGGACAGCTATATCAGGCCCATCTCAGTATGTACTTCTTGGCATTTGGAATACTACCTGGGTTTGGTGACTGTACATGGGATGAATCCCCAAGTGGGGCAATCTCTGGATAACCTTTCCTTCAGTCTCTACTCCAAACTTTGTCTCCATATTTCCTCCTGTGAGTATTTTTGTTCACCCTTTTAAGAAGGATAGATGCATCCACATTTTGGTCTTCTTGAGTTTCATATGCTCTGTGAATTGTAACTTGGGTATTCCAAAGATACACTAATATCCACTTATTAGTGAGTGCACACCATGTGTGTTTTTTGTGACTGGGTTATCTCACTCAGGATGATCTTTTCTAGCCATATCTGACATCCATTTACCTAAGAATTTCATGAAGTCATTGTTTTTAATAGCTGAGTAGTACTCCATTGTGTAAATGTACATATTTTTTTTATTCATTCCTCTGTTGAAGGACATTGGGCTCCTTCAAGATTATGGCTATTATAAATAAGGCTGCTATGAACATAATGGAGCATATGTCCTCATTACATGTTGGAGAATCTTTTGGGCATGCCCAGGAGTGGTATAGCTAGCTCCTCAAGTAGTACTTTTTCTGAGGAACTTCCAGACTGATTTCCAGAGTGGTTGTACCAGCTTGCAATCCCGCCAACAATGGCAACATGTTCATCTTTCTGTACATCTTCAACAGCATTTGCTATAACCTGAGCTTTTGATCTTAGCCATACTGACTGGTGTGAGGTGAAATCTCAGGTTGATTTGCATTTCCCTGATGACTGAGGATATTAAACATTTCTTTAGGTACTTCTTAGCTATTCTGTATTTCTCAGTTGAGAATTCTTTGGGCTTTTTTTTTGAAATTTTAATTTTTTATTAGATAAAATTCTTTAGGTACATTTCAAATGTTATTCCCTTTCCCAGTTTCCTGTCCATAACCCTCCATCACCTCCCCCATATGGGTGTTTCCCCCATCCACCCCTCTTAAAGCCCCCCACCCTGACATTCCCCTGCACTGGGAGTCTAACTTTGGCAGGACCAAGGGCTTCCCCTTCCACTGGTGCCCCAAAAAGGCTATTCTCTGCTACATATGCAGTTGGAGCAATGGGTCAGACCATGTATAGTCTTTGGAAGTGGTTTAGTCTCTGGAAGGTCTGGTTGGTTGGCATGGTTATACTTATGAGGTTGAGTCCCTTCAGCAATTTGAATCGTTCCTCTAATTCCCCCAAACAGAGTCCTGTTCTCAGTTCAGTGGTTTGCTGCAAGCGCTGACCTCTGTATTTGACATGCTCTGGATGTGTCTCTCAGGAGAGATCTATATCTCGTCCCTTTCAGCATGCACTTTTTATTTCATCAATCTTATCTAGTTTTAGTGTGTGTGTGTGTGTGTGTGTGTGTGTGTGTGTGTGTGTGTGTATGCCACATGGTGGGGGCAGATTGTAAATGGCCGTTTCTACAGTCTCTGCTCTAAACTCTGCCTCCATATGCCCTTCAATGGATATTTTTGTTCCCCCTTTTAAGAAGCATTGGGAGCATCTGCATTTTGGTCATCCTTCTTCTTGAGCTTCCTGTAGTCTGTGGATTGTGTCTTAGATAATTTGAGCTTTTGGGCTAATATCTACTTATCAATGAGTGCATTCCAAGTGTGTTTTTCTGTGATTGGGTCACCTCACTCAGGATGATATTTTCTAGTTCATTCCATTTGCCTATGGATTTCGTAAAGTCATTGTTTTTGATAGCTGAGCAGTACTCCATTGTGTAGATGTACCACATTTTCTGTATCCATTCCTCTGTTGAAGGGCATCTGGGTTCTTTCCAGCTTCTGGCTATTATAAATAAGGCTGCTATGAACATAGTGGAGCAGTTGTCTTTGTTGTATGTTGGAGCGTCTTTTGGGTATATGCCCAGGAGAGGTATAGCGGGTCCTCAGGTAGTGCAACGTCCAATTTTCTGAGGAACCTCCAGACTGATTTCCAGAGTGGTTGTACCAGTTTGCAATCCCACCACCAATGGAAGTGTGTTCCTCTTTCTCCATATCATCGCTAGCATCTGCTGTCACCTGAGTTTTTTATCGTAGCCATTTTGACTGCTGTGAAGTGGAATCTCAGGGTTGTTTTGATTCACATTTCCCTGATGACTAACTATGTTGAACATTTCTTTAGGTGCTTCTGAGCCATGCGATATTCCTCATCTGAGAATGTTTTGTTTAGCTCTGTACCCCATTTTTAAGGGGATTATTTGACTCTCTGGAGTCTAACTTCTTGAGTTCTTTGTATATTTTGGATATTAGCCCTCTATCAGGTGTAGGATTGGTAAAGATCTTTTCCCAATCTGTTGGTTGCCATTTTGTTCTAATGACAGTCAGTGTCTTTTGCTACTTTGCAGTTTTATGAGGTGCCATTTGTCAATTCTTGATCTTAGAGAATAAGCCATTGGTGTTGTGTTCAGGAAAATTTCCCCAGTGCCCATGTGTTCAAGATTCTTCCCCACTTTTTTTCCTATTAGTTTGAGTGTATCTGGTTTGATGTGGAGGTCTTTGATCCACTTGGACTTAAGCTTTTTACAGGGTGATAGAGTGGATTGATTTGCATTCTTCTATGTGCTGATCTCCAGGCAAAACAGCACCATTTGTTGAAAATGCTATCTTTCTTCCATTGGATTAGCATCTTTGTCAAAAATCAAGTGACCATAGGTGTGTGGGTTCATTTCTGGGTCTTTAATTCTGTTCCACTGATCTGTCTGTCTCTGTACCAACACCATACAGTTTTTATGACTATTGCTCTGTAATACTGCTTGAGATCAGGGATGGTGATTCCCCTGGAAGTCCTTTTACTGTTGAGGATAGTTTTCGCTATCCTGGGTTTTTTTTATTCCAAATGAATTTGCAAATTGCTCTTTCTATCTCTATAAAGAATTGGATTGGAATTTTGATGGGGATTGCATTAAATCTGTAGATTGCTTTTGGCAAAATGGCCATTTTTACTGTATTGACCTTGCCAATCCATGAGCATGGGAAATCTTCCCATTTTCTGAGATCTTCTTCAATTTCTTTCTTCAGAGTTTTGAAGTTCTTGTCATACAGATCTTGGGTATGCTTGGGTAGTCCCAATATATTTTATATTATTTGGCACTATTATGAAGGGTGTCATTTCCCTAGTTTCTTTCTCAGCTACTTTATCTTTTGAGTAGAGGAAGGCTACTGATTTGTTTGAGTTAATTTTATGTCCAGTCACTTTGCTGAAGCTGTTTATCAGGCTTAGTAGCTCTCTGGTGGAACTTTTGAGGTCACAAGTATATCATCATATCATCTGCAAATAGTGATATTTTGACTTCTTCCTTTCCAATTTGTACCCATTTGATCTCCTTTGGTTGCCTGATTGTTTCAGCTAGGACTTCGAGTACTATATTGAATAGGTAGTGAGAGAGTGTACAGCCTTGTCTAGTCCCTGATTTTAGAGAGATAGCTTCAATGTGCTCTCCATTTAGTTTGATGTTGGCTACTGGTTTGCTGTATATTGCTTTTACTATGTTTTGTTATAGGCCTTGAAATCCTGATACCTGGTATCTGTCTAGAAAATTGTCCATTTCATCAGATTTTCCAGTTTTGTTGAATATAGGCTTTTGTAGTAAGATCTGATGACTTTTTAAATTTCCTCAGATTCTGTTACGTCTCTCTTTTCATTTCTGATTTTGTTAATTTGGATGTACTCTCTGTGACCTCTGGTTAGTCTGGCTAAGAGTTAATCTATCCTGTTGATTTTCTCAAAGAACCAGCTCTTGGTTTTGTTGATTCTTTGTATAGTTCTTTTCGTTTCTACTTGGTTGATTTCAGCCCTGAGTTGGATTATTTCCTGCCTTCTACTCTTCTTGGGTTTATTTATTTCTTTTTGTTCTAGGCCTTTTTAGGTGTGCTGTCAAGCTGCTGACATATGGTCTCTCCTGCTTCTTTCTGCAGGCACTCAGAGCTATAGGGGTTCTTCTTAGCACTCTTTCAATGTGTCCCATAATTTTGGCATGTTGTATCTTCATTTTTATTAAATTCTAAGAAGTCTTTAATTCTCTCTTTATTTCTTCCTTGACCAAGTTGTCATTGAGTAGAGTGTTGTTCAACTTCCATGTATATGTGGGCTTTGTGTCGTTTTTGTTATTATTGAATACCAGCCTTGGTCCGTGGTGATCTTATAGGATCATGGGATTATTTCAATCTTCCTATATCTGTTGAGGCCTGTTTTGTGACTGATTATGTGGTCAGTTTTGCAGAAGGTACCATGAGGTGCTGAGAAGTTATATTCTTTTGTTTTAAGATGAAACGTTCTATAAATATTTTTAAAATCCATTTGGTTTCTAACTTCTGTTAGTTTCACTGTCTTTGTTTAGTTTTGTTTTCATGATCTGTCCATTGATGAGAATGGGGTGTTGAAGTCTGCTACTATTATTCTGTATGGTAAACTGTATGCTTTGAACTCTAGTAAAGTTTCTTTTATGAATGTGGATGCTCTTGCATTTGGTGCATAAATGTTCAGAATTGAGAGTTGGTAGACATCTCGGTATGCTTTTCATTTGATGTGTATGAAGTGTCCTTTTTCATCTTTTTTGACAATTTTTGGTTGAAAGTTAATTTTATTCAATATTAGAATGGCTATTCCACCTTGCTTCTTGGGACCATTTGCTTGCAAAATTTTTCCCAGCCTTTTACTCTGAGCAATACTGTCTTTATCACTAAGGTGCGTTTCCTGTATGCAGCAATATGCTGTTTCCTGTTTACATATCAAGTCTGTTATTCTATGTCTTTTTATTGGAAAATTGTGTCCATTGATGTTAAGAGATATTAAGGAATAGTGATTGTTGTTTCCTGTTATTTTTGTTGTTAGAGGTGGAATTATGTTTATGTGGGTATCTTCTTTTGGGTTAGTTGAAAGAAGGTAAGTTTCTTGCTTTCTCTAGGGTGTGATTTCCCTCCTTGTGTTGGAATTTCCTCTTTATTATCCATTGTAGGGCTGAATTTGCGGAAAGATAAATTTGGTTTTGTCATGAAATATCTTGGTTTCTTCACCTATGGTAATTGAGAGTTTTGCTGGGTTTGGTAGCATGGACTAGCATTTGTGTTCTCTTAGGCTCTGTATGGCATCTGTTCATGATCTTCTAGCTTTTCTAGTCTCTGTTGAGAAGTCTGGTGTAACTCTGATTGTCTGTCTTTATATGTTACTTGACCTTTCCCCCTTAGTGCTTTTAGTATTCTTTCTTTGCTGTGTACATTTGTTGTTTTGTTTATTGTGTGGTAGGAAGAATTTCTTTTCTGGTCCAATCTATCTGGAGCTCTGTAGTCTCCCTTTATGTACATAGGCATCTCTTTCTTTAGGTTAGGGAAGTTTTGTACTATAATTTTGTTGAAGTTATTTACTGGCCCTTTAATTTGGGAATCTTTGCTCTCTTCTATACCTATTACCCTTAGGTTTAATCTTCTCATTGTGTCCTGGATTTCCTGGATGTTTTTTTGGGTTAGGAGTTTTTTTGTATTTTGCATTTTCTTTGAGTATTGTGTCAATGTTTTTTGTTGTATCTTCTGCCCCTGAGATTCTCTCTTCTATCACTTTTATTCTGTTGGTGATGCTTGTATCTATGACTCCTGATCTCTTTCCTAGTTTTTCTACCTCCAGGGTTGTCTCTCTTTGTGATTTCTTTATTGTTTCTATTTCTACTTTTAGAACCTGGAGAGTTTTATTCAATTTCTTCATCTGTTTGGGAGTATTTTCCTGTATTTCTTTAAGGAGTTCTTATGTTTCCTCTTTAAGGGCTTCTAGTTGTTTACCTTTGTTCTGTTTTCCTTTAAGGGAGTTAATTATATTGTTCTTAAAGTCCTCTATCACTCATTCATCCTTATGCCATGTGATTTCAAATCTAAATTTTGCTTTTCTGGTATGTTGGGGTATCCTGGACTTATTATCTGATAGAACTGGTTTCTGATGATGCCAAGTAGCCTTGGTTTCTGTTGCTTAGGTTCTTGCAGTTTCCTCTTACCATCTGGTTATCTCTGGCGTTGTTTAGTCTTGCTCTCTCTGACTGGAGCTTGTTTCTTCTGTGAGCCTGGGAGTCTGATCTAAGGAGTAAGAGCACTCCTGGGAGACCAGCTTTCTCTGGGCAAGATTTGGGTACAAGGGGCAGTAGAACAGCGTTAGCTCCTGGGCACAGATGGAGACAGGAAGGATCCTGTCTCAGGCTGCTCTGTGTTTCCTGTGCTCTGTGCGCTCCTGGTGAGTTCCTCTTTGGACAGTTATTGGAGTGAAAGTGGAGTCTCACCTGTTGGCTTAGGAGTGAGAACACTCCAGGGAGACCAGCTCTCTTTGGACAGGATTTGGGAGATAGCCTTAGCTCTGGACACAGATAGAGACCAGAAATACCCTGTCCCAGGCTGCTCCGTGGTTCTTGTGCCTTGTGGGATCCTGGTGGGTACCTCTTTGGACAGTTTTGGAGCAAAAGTTGGTCTCACCTGGGAGCTTAGGAATGAGAGCACTCCTGGGAGACCAGCTCTCTCTGGGTAGGATTTGGGTTGGGAGGGTTGTGGGACAGCCTTATCTCTGAGGGCAGATGGAGCCCGGAAGCTAAGAGAACCTTCTAATTCCTTTATGGAGGCTCTTAGTACAATGAACTTTACTCTTAGGACTTCTTTTGTTAGGTCATATATATTTGGGCATGATATGCCTTCGTTTTCATTGAATTCTAGAAGGTCTTTAATTTCTTTATTTCTAACCTGACCCAGAGATCATTCAGTAAAGAATTGTTCAAGTTCCATAAGGGTATAAGGGTTTCTGGTGTTTCTGTTGTTGTTGATAATGCCCAACTTTGATGAATGGTGGTCCGATAAACAATAAGACATTATTATAATTTTTTGTGTCTCTTGAGGCTTGCTTTGTGAATGACTATATGGTCAATTTTGGAGAATGAACCATGAGGTGCTGAGAAGATATATTCTCTTGTGTTTGGGTGTAATTCTATAGATGTCAGTTAGTTTCATTTCATTCATAATGTCTGTTGGTTTGGTTATTCCTCTGTTTAGTTATTTCCTGGATAACCTGTCAATTGGTTACAGTAAGATGTTGAAATCTCCCACTTTTAATGTATGGGCTTTGATGCATGATTCAAACTTTAACAATGTTTCTTTTACACATGTGGTTGCCCTTGTGTTTTGGGCATAGATGTTTAGAATTATCAAATCATGTTGGTAGACTTTATTCTTTGATGAATATGAAGTGTCATTTGTCTCTTGATTAATTTTGGTTGAATATCTATTGTATTCAATGTTAGAATGGATACTCCAGCTGCTTCTTGGGTCCGTTTGTTTGGAAAAAGGGGGGCTTGCTTTCCAGCCCTTTACCCTGAGGTAATTTCTATCTTTATTGCTGAAGTATGTTTCTTCTAGGAAAAAGAATGATAAATCCTGTTTTCACATCTACTGTGTTAGCTTGTGTCTTTTTGTTGGGAAATTGAATCCATTGGGAAGATAAAAGCCCCTCATATTAAACGTTCAATATTAAGGTCATATTTAGAACATTACTTAAATTAAGTTAGATGGCCTTGAGTAAAATGACTTACATACAGTATCTTGAGTTTACTTTACCTGACTCTAGATGTGTGAACTAAAGTAATACATTGTCTACCATCTATATGTCCAAAATAAATAGGAAGAAACATAAGAATCGTCACCCCTTTGCAAATTGCAATCACCTGTGATTGTAGCTTACCATTCTCCTCTACCTGCTTTCTTTCCACAGAATTTTGGGTATATAAAGATCTCTTCACATCATATAGCTATGCTCTGTTCTAACCCAAACTAGCAATAATTTTCTAAAAACTTTTACCTTAAAATTTCATGGATTTTCTATAAATCATGTTTATAGCTCACTGAAACAACTCACTCAAATACTTTCAAGATAACTTTTCTCTACCATCATGCCCAAACCATTTTTTGTTTTTGAATAATGCACAATTTATTAGAAGCACTAATTTTCCATGGTGAGCATGTGTGCTTCTTGTCTCTACACATAGGAAGATGGCCTTTTTATCTTTTTGAGAAGCTGTCTTTGGCACCACCTATAATCTTTCTGAAAGAAAGCATTTTAATGTCATTTTTGAATCATGTTTTCCTGATAATAACCTGTACTAGATCTTTGCATGAACTCTCCTTCCTAATTTGAAGGTAGTTTACCACCTGGAGTTGTTGTTAATAAGAAACTGTTTCTGATTCCGAGTCCTGCATCAGTTTATTTTAAGCTTTAATGTGTTCAGTTCTCTCATTTGGTTGCAGGCAGCTAGAAGGAGTAAGTAGGCTCTTTAACACTTTGCTTAGCAGTCTCCTCCAGGCAGCTTATAAAGCTCTTCAGATGTCTTTACTTTCCACATTACAATAAGCAGAAGGTCAGCTGAAGCTCAAGGGTCTCCTTTCCACTTTTGGAACAGGGGTTCTAAAAGCAAGTGTATCAAAAAAAAAATGCCTTTTAGGATTTTGTCACAAAAGTCATCATTTCCTGTGCATCTATTTCTATCCAAAAGGAAAGGAACTAAACTCTCCCCATATTCTAAGTAGTTCATCAAACTAATTGATTTATTTAATTCTTTTATGACAAGCTTTCTATATCCTTCAGAGTTTGTAGGAAAACTTTAGTCCCTTCAGAAATTGCTCTCATGCTCAGGGTTACCATCACCATTGTTCAGCGATGATACTGAAGTATTTTCTATTTCTTCATAGAAGCATGGCAATCCACTTCATATGCAAGTCATATGAATGAAAATGACCATTGGAGGTTTCCTTCACAGTTCCGATGGCTAAAGGCTACAATCTAAGTTTGCTTTTACTGGGGGGGAGGGAAGGCTTCAAAATAAAAATTATTTGTTCCTTGATACAAAATTTGTATCATTGTCATAATGTGTAATGTTCGATAAATACATACATGGCATAAATTATAATCAGGTTAAGTGTGTTTATCATACCTTTATGGTGAAAACTTCTAAACTCCTTGTCCTAGAATAATTTTTATCTTGCAATAAAACACTTCCAAAACAATTTGGAGAGGAAGTTCTATGGCACCCAGCTTTCAGAGCATCATAGAAGGAATACAAGGCAAGGATTAAAGGCAGAAACCTTGAGGTACCAACTGAAGCAGAAACTATGGAGGAATAAATACCATTGCTTTCTGCTTTGCTCCTAAACTGGAAATCAGCTAGCTTTCTTACAGCCCAGGCCTATCTGCCTAGGATGGTACCACCCAAAGTGGGCTGAGAAATCCTACATCAACTTACATGAAATAGAGCAGTAATTTGGGGTTCTACATATGAATATATATATATATATATATATATATATATATATATACTTACTTTTCTGTGCTCCGTTTAACTTCACATAAGAGACTCCAGTATCACTGATAGTTATGTAAATGAGAGGATTTTGTTCTTCTCTGTGGGAAATGTGGAGCATTGTAAATATAAACTATATTGTTTTATACATTGTCTTTAAAGAATATGTGGATTGTTCTTATTTCTTAGCTACTGAAATTGTGCTGCAATAAACAAGGGAATTCAGATATGTCTTGCTATACAAATTTTATTTCGTGTGTGTGTGTGTGTGTGTGTGTGTGTGTGTGTCTATTTTATGTATTGGCTGAGTGGAGTTAACATTCCATGGAATGAGAATGGGTAACATTACATAATTTCAATTTTCATTTCCCTGGAAATCAGTGATATTAGACTTCTGTGCTATAATTACTCATCATTTATTACATTTTTCAAGAAATGCTTAATTAATTATGTGGCCCATTTTATATTATATTACTAGTTTTTTGTAACTAACTATTTTAAATTTTATGTTCTGGACATTACCTTCATCTCAGATGACTATTTTGAAAATATAGTGATTTTGTGGGTTGTCTATTCGCTTCATTGTTTTGCTTCTTTTTCTGTACAGAACCTTTAACCTGATGTAACTCAATCTCCTGATATTTTTTGTCTTAGCTTTCTAGTTTGCTTGTGTGCTTTGAGGATTCTACCCCCTAAAAAAGCCATCTCACATTCCAATTACTTAAAATGTATTTTTCTGTGTTTTGTGTACAAGTTAAATTGTTTGGAAGCCTTAAACTAATTATTTAATCCACATTAACTTAAATTTTGTGGCTCAAAAGGCATAGGGGTACACTTTCATCCTTCTGCCTATAGATACCAAGTTTTCCCAGCACCATGTCATGAAAAACAAGTTTCTCCTTCAGTATGTACTCTGAGGATCAGTGTCTGCACAAATACCTACATGGCACCTCACCATGAAGCCAAGCCAGCAGCTCTTTCTTCCAATATGGGATTAGGTATCTTAAGAGCAAGAATACCTAAAAGGAATCTGACCTCGCCCTGCATTTCTATGGCCTTGTGTCAAAATTTATGGGTCATGAATATATTTTCATTTTTTCCCAAAAGGAAAATAATTTTAACCCACTGCTGATGGTTGCTTTGCTGAAGAGTTTACGACCATATTTAAAAATTTTTCACAGTCTTTTTCCCAGTCTTCACTGTATGGCTATATGCAGACATTATACATTTTTATTTTAAAACATAAATTTCGTGTGGGCATCTTTGGAGAGGGGGCAGAAGTTGGCGTTTGCAGTGCTTATTTGTGGAGGCCAAAGGACAACCTCAGCTTCCATTCCCCAGGTGGCATCCATCTTCTTTTGAGACAGAATTCCTCATTGGGGTGGAATTTGCCACGTAAGCTAACTTAGCTGGCCAGTGAGACTCGTGGATCTGCTCTGTCTCATTTTTCCTGGTGGTGTGATTACAAATGTGGACCAACATTCTTGGCTTCTTATAAAGGTGAGTTTTATAGCTTAAACTCAGCGTCTCATTGTTACAAAGCAAGCAATTTACAAACTAAGATAGCTTCTCAGCCGAAAAGTTTATAAATTAAAGTTAAATTGAAAAAAAAAGGGAACCAAAGAAGAAAATTAGAATTTTAGGATGATCTTAAGTATTAATAACACACCACGGAACTATAACTATATTCAGACAACCACAACAGACACTAATTAAGAAATGGAATGTCACTGAGGTACAAATGTGAAAACATTAGAAAATGTCAGTTAAATCACTGTGTATGTGAAATTATCAGAGCAGGGTGATGATATTTTATAAAATCTCTGAGACCAGCAAAAGGGTTATCACTTGGTTTCACTGCCATCTTTACTATACTAAGTCCCATAATAATTTTAGATATTTTAAGAAGGAAGTAAACATATACTGTTCTTCCTGTTTGTTTCAGACAGAGAACTAAGCAGCAGAGATTATAAAGGGACAATTTCAAGCTCTGACAAACATAATCTTTATGTATTTCTCCATCATAAAAAGTGTTAATGCAACACTGAAAAAATTCCATCTAGAGGCATTCATGTTGAAAATTCTATATATAGCTTAAAATACTCAGTGATTAAGTATATAATGATGAACCAAAAACTTAAAGACATAACTGTTTATGACAAAATTCTCTATGATCAGTTCTGTAGAGTCTGTCTCAAAATTATGACCAACAATGATTCAAAAGGGCCTAATAATCTCTGTCTAACCAATGCCCCAGAGAATGCCAGAGTCAATTTGATCAACTGATTGAATGGCAGGTAGTTCAGTGATTTTAGGTGATTTGTTTTAACCACCCATTAATGCATATTTCTTTAAGAATATAGCAAATATTCTTAAATAATTTTAGTAGGATGCTCCTATTGAAATACACTGCACTATAGTGGGGTTGCTTTGTTGTAAATCCATTGTATGGTTTGAGAAAATATTGTAGAAAACAGAATATTATAAAATCAAGTTCATCTTCTTTAATGTTACAACCAGACTGTTTCTATAGCTATTTTTGTCATTTTTCAATCCTTTTTTTACTAAGGAGTTTGGAGAGTCAAAGATGAACAAAGCATTCATTTCCTTAAAAACCCAGAGGCTAATATGAAAACAAGATATTGATATTAACAAAAAACTATAATAAAGACAATAGGCAGTAAGCACCACCTGCTGTTATTTAAGCAACTATATCTAAGTGCAGTGCATTATAAACTGATATCATGACAAGCACCACTTTCCATTTTCAAATTTTTAACAATAAATAGCTGTTCATATCACACTTTGAGTCCTAATGGGTATTTTCTGTAACTGAAATCAGTATCCAAAGCCTGAAAAATGTTTTTGTGTCAGAGGTGTAAACATCTGGGAAATGTAGTTTAGATGTTGAAAAATGGATATTCTGTTGGCTTAGGGAAAAATGGGAATGAGTATTTGAAAATAGGAACAATTGAACGCAATTGGGATGAAATGATCCAGAAAATCGAGTATGCTGTGGTTTCTATAACCAACAAAAATGTACAAGAAAATGATAGAGTTGCTCACAGAAGGTGTTTATATTAAAGACACAAACATTACTGAGTGTCGGAAAGGTGCTAGGCACTACATTGTGTGTTTCCCATTGCATATTATGAGTGAGCTTTCACGGTAACACTGTGTAGTGAGTATTGTCATAAATCAAAGACAGAAATTGGGGAGGGGTGGTAGTCAAATAACTTCTGAGGCCAACAATTAAGTGTGGGAATAGGTAGACTCAGCTAAAAGCAGAACAAATATATACATGGATTTAGAAATATGACAACATCTTGAATAGTTGTTTAGCTAAATAAATGTAAATTACCAACAGCAAAAGGGTGAGCTACCATCAAGTATGCAAATTGAAGGTCAACATGGTATAATGTCAGACAGCACCCTTCTTAGGGAGGTGAGCAAAACTATAGTCACAGCACAATCTTAATAAGTCCATTCTTCATATGGAAAGAACAAAGAATTATGAGAGGAATTCACTTAAAAATGTGCGCTGCATACCTAGAAGGTTTCATGGAGTCAATAATTGTATCACATTTGTTCTTCTGCTTAAAGAAGGCTATAATCATCCCAGAAGGCAATGTTTTTTATTATTATACTGTCTTATGTTCTTATTCAAAGCAGAGAATTATTTAATCACTTCTAAAATAAAATTTCCCAAGAAGGATAAATAAGAAAAATCCTCTTCAGTTCCAACTAGAGCAAATTATTCCACTATCTTAAAAACATCACTTTGATAATATAAGCCTTCATGCCTTTTTCTACATTTTCCTTCAGTAAAACTTAAAAAAAGTATTACCTACTTATGAAGTCTTCAAACTACAATAATAACTATCTTGGAAAGACAGGTCTACAGGGACAATAGCATGGAGAATATCATGGGAGTAACCAACCACTTTCTGATTGGATTGAAGTTTCCCTCAACAGGACAACTACTGTACCCCAAACCATTATCAGACAAAGAACAGATGGCCAGACAGGTCATAGGCCCCTGGAGAGAAATTACTGTTGTAATGAATATTGTACTAAACAGACTCCTGATGTCTTAGCATTATACCTATAAACATCTCTCAATCCTCATCAGAGAAGCTTCTGTTTGCAGTAGATGGCAATTCACACAAAGACTCACAACTGGCAAAGGCACAAAAATTAAGAGAAAATAAGATGCTCAGCCTTAAAGACAGCATCTGTATTTCAATCTTTCTTCCCAAGGTTCAAAATGACATGCAGAAGGTGGTAGAAAGAACGTAAGGGACAGAGGTGTTGGATGACCACAAAGAAACAATGTCTTCTGGACATAGCAGAGCAGTTACACACATGAACTCATAGCCATTGCTATAGTATACACAATATGGGAACGAGCTCAAGCCAGACTAAATACACTAATGGAGAAGGGCACAAAACCCCACCCCTAGCCACATTGCTCTTGGAACTCGTTAGCTACTGAAAGAGGGGTAGACCGTTTTCTCTAAAAATATAGACCCTGGGAAATCTACCAGTCTTCAATTGAAGACCAAATATTCAAGAATGTTTGGCAGCATAAACTCGCCTTGATAGAAAAAAAGAAAAGTGAAACACAAAGTTGGGTAGATATGGAATGGAGGATGATCTTGAGAAGAGTTGGTGGAGAAGATAAGAATGATTAAAATACTCTACAAGGGGCTGGAGAGATGGCTCAGGGGATAAAAGCTCCGACTGCTCTTCCAGAGGTCCTGAGTTCAATTCCCAGCAACCACATGGTGGCTCACAACCATCTGTAACGAGATCCGATGCCCTCTTCTGGTGTGTCTGAAGACAGCTACAGTGTACTTATATATAATAAATGAATAAACCTTTAAAAAAAATACTCTACAAATTCTTAAAGAACTCATGAAATTTAGAAAGAAAAACAAATAGAAGCAAAGTATAAACTAAAAAGAAACTTTAAAAATGATCTTCATTAAGTTCTTAAAATGTTCATGTAGAAGTGGAAGCATCATTGGAAGATGCAACTGACAATCTAGGAAAAAAGAAAAACAAAAAAAAGAACAAATATGCGCACTCTGTCAGCTCCACTCAGAGTGTTTTCGTATTACATCGTTCTCACCTGACATGGAGTTTAAACTCTCACTGGAGACACCTGCCTGGGCACCCTCTATCAGACACATGTGTTTGTCTGCATGGGGTATTTTAATTTGAGCATCAAAAGAGTTGTTATACCAACCCCTGTTATTGCAGTAAAACTTCAGTCTTCTGCATCACCGACACCAGCTGTTTCTGTTAAGAAAGAAACTGTAATCATTCTCTTTAAGTAATTTTTACATAAATTCATGAATCTGGTAGGTCCATTATCCTTTTGTTCAATTGAGTTGACTATGAACATGGACTTCAGATCTTATTTTTATATTTTAAACTGAAAAAATATAAAAAAAATCTCTGCAAACTAAAATAAAAATTATGTAAGAAGCACCACAGGAAAAGTGTGCCGGCAAATGCCAATGTAGCTATGTTAGCATTAATCAGTATATGTCTTTGGTTTTGAAAAGCAAGCATGTATGCAATGCTATAATGACAGATAGCCAGAACATGCGATCCATTTTAGCCAATTATTTATTGAAAAAGCACGATCACTAGCTAAGAGAAACTAATTATGGCATGGTGGTTCTGAATGAAAGTTGCCTTCTGGAATGCCTAAGCCAATGAGTCCCTTCTGTGTCGAGCCATGTCCTTCTGTCAATTGCCATCAGCATGTGAACAACCAGCAGAATGATAATGGTTCTGAAGATTATAAGAAGTGCATAATTATTGACTAAGATGCAGAAGGAGAAATGAGGGTCATAAGGTTTTTCTGCAGTCCTCCTCTGGAGACACTTAGTCTGACTGTTCTTAGTTTTGGGGTGGGGGGGTTGGTGTTATTTTTCTTGTTGTTTGTTTTTTAATGTGTTTTTATTTTTTTGACATCACATAGAATTCTGCCCTTCCCTTTCTTCCCAGCAATCTTCCCATGTACCAACTTCCTGCTTTCATTAAAGTTACTGCCTTTTTCTTTAAATTGCTATATGTGTGTTTCTGTTTCTGTCTCTCCTATGCGGTGTGTGTGTGTGTGTGTGTGTGTGTGTGTGTGTGTGTGTGTTTCTAAATACAGAAATGCAACCTCTCATTCTGTATAGGGTTACTTACAAGTATATGTATTCAGAGCAGACCCTTTGGTATTGGAAATTCAAATGGTGTGCTCTTCCTGAGGAAAACTACTTTTCTCGGTCTCACAATTCCTTAGTTGTTTGTATTTCTTGACTTAGTGTTAAAACCTTGTGAGCATTTTTTACACATTGCAAGACTGTTTGTACCATCCTTGTTCAGGTCCCGGTTAGGCAGCCCTGTTGGTAAGACTTCATGGGTGTCACTGCTGACATTTCTAGAAGACACAATCTCACAGCAAATGCCACCAGTTTTCTAACTCTTATAACCTTCCTGCCTGTCTTCTGCAATGATCCCCAAGCTTAAGGTACAGCTTAAGGCGTTATAGATATGTTGTAAGGGTCGGAAAATGGCTGAAGGAAAACCCCAGACTCAGATACTATGTAAAAACAAAGAGCGTTTATTCTGCAGAAACAACCAGCATGTGGGGATCAATCATTCTCTAAAATGGCAACCTCAGACAAGGGCATGCAGGCCTTCTTATAGGAAACCAGGGTAATGCTCTAGAAGGATTTGATAGTGTATAATTTTATTAGTGAGTGCTAAAGGGTCATAGGTGGTCTTCATTCCTATGTCATGAGCATTTAACCATATAATGAAATAGGACTGCCCAGCACAGATGGCCTATTCTCAAATACTTCCCCATTTTCCTAGTTTCTGCAGGCTGTTCTTTGGGAGGAAAATATATGATCTTGTTCTGGATTTTATTTCTGTTCCTAAAGCTGGAGTCTTATGATTTGGTTTCTGGGACTTATGGTCTATTCCAGAAGCTGGTACCTTATGGCCTTTCTTAAAACCAAGTCTGATCTTAAATGGAGACAAATGGGGTCCTTAAGTGGAGAAAAATGGGGTTTATGTTGCCCTTTCAATATCAGTCAGGACGGAGATCCACGATTTTACACTATGATTGGTTATGATTTTGTGCAATGGTCTCTGTTGTAAAGAGAAGTTTCCTCGATGGGAGTGGCAAGGACTATACTTAGTTATGGGTATAAAGATAAATATTTCTAATAGAGTTAGGGATTATTTTGATTCAGTCAAATTCAGTAGTAGGTTCCCCTTTAAGATATGACTTTATTAGTACTGAGTAGTTGACTTGGTTTCCAGTACCAGCCACAATCTCATTCTAATTGAGTGGGTTAAATACAATTAGAGAGAGAGAGGTATTGGTTACAGCCATGGTACATGTGCCACTGCCACACCCTTAGATCATTGCTGCTCTATTCCTGCTCTATTCACAATAAATATGGAATGGAAACAACTTAAATGCCCTTTAACTGGTGAATGAATAGAATGGGATACTTACACACTATGGAATACTCTTCTCCTGTTAAGAAAAAAAAATGGATTGTAAAAACTGTAGGTAAATTGATAAAATTTAAAAAAATCATGTTAAGGGAGGTAACCCAGACACAGAAGGACAAATATCTTATGGTCTCTCTCATCTGTGGTGCCTCACTGCAAATCCTCAGACTTGAGTACCTAACCTACCTGGTTTCTTGCTCTTTCCTTTCTAAATGACTGCTGCTAAACAAGGGAAGGCTTTTCTCTTCAAGAGTTTTGGTCAATAGAAATTATGAAGACTATTTTCATGATTAAGATGGTTTACTTATTTTCCCAAGTTAGTAAAGTCCTGGGGTTCCTGTTACTGGGCTGACACTGAACAAAAGTGACTCAGAGTAAAGGATTTATCTCATCTTACAACTTTCAAGTCGCACTCTATCGCTGAAGGATGTCACAACAGGAACTCAAGAGAGGAATCCAGAGACAAGCAGATGTCCTGGAGGAGCTCTGATTCCTGGCTATCTCTTTACGGCTTACTCAGCCTGATTCTTATATATTCCAGGACCAACTGCTTAGGGACATGACAGCCCACAAGTGGCTGGGCCTTCCCAAATGAATCATTAGTCAAGAAAATGCCACAT
Organism: Rattus rattus; assembly: GCF_011064425.1. Lineage (NCBI taxonomy): Eukaryota > Metazoa > Chordata > Mammalia > Rodentia > Muridae > Rattus > Rattus rattus. Next base: position 25,948,498 of record NC_046158.1, read on the forward strand.
AGATTTGCCCACACGCCAATCTGGAAGGGTATTTTCTCACTTAAAGTTCCTCTTCCCAGATAACTTGAGTTTCTTTCACATTAACAAAAATTTAACCAAGACAAGTAATTTCTTGTGAAAATGGAAATTAGGTTCCAATACTGGAAATCTTCCAAGCTCTCACATGATGTTTGGCAAAAAGAAAAAGAGAAAAAAAAAAAGCCAAAGACTGCTTACTAAAATTTTCAAAGAAAAGCAAAAGACTAGACACACACACACACACACACACACACACACACACACACACACACACACAGAGTGATTGTTTAAACCTAAACCTTGCTGTGTTTTGGCAAACATGATGGCAATCTACCTTAAATTTGTTTTACATAATTTATTAGCTTGAAATTTAAATTCAGTATTAATTGCTTAGGCTTTAAATTTTGTTTCTTTTGCTTCCTCACATGATCATCAAATTCCCACAGGCTTCGATGTTAGTTTTATAAAACCGATAATTTTGTCCTCCATGGTGTCAGTTATCCACAGCCTATCATAGCCTGAAAATACTAAATGCAATTTTCCAGAAATATGCAATAACTTTAAAATAATTTTAGTAAAATATATAGTATTGTGCGTATAGTAAGTTACGTTGCAGATACATATGCTCTAAATTACAGTAAATGGTTTTATTAAAGAATATTAAGTAAAGCATATTGTGATTTTTCTATTTCATGGTTTATAGCTACCGTTAATCTTTTATTATGACTCATTTATAAATGAAACCATATAAAAGTGGTTTCGGAACCTCATAGAAGGGGGATTATATTACAAAATTTCCTCCAGCTCTGTTAAATAATGTTAGAAGGTATGTGGAGAAAAGACACCAAGTTCTTCTCCTCAGTCAGAGGAAAAATTGGTAAATCCAGTCAGCCCATAATCACTGTTTCACCCTGCACTGCTACAGAACAAGAATAAAGTGTGGTACAACACTGTAAAATCTGCAAGGGGGCCCTTGAGAGTATGTTTTGTGCAAGTACCTCTGAGGTTCCCCACCGAAGGGTAGAGATCAGACATTCTGATCAAGGAGTAATGGGAGTTACAGGCGAATTCTGGCTGAGATGCAGGGCGGAGTTACCCCTAATCCCACTTGAGCACACCTGGATTTATACTGAGCCCAGATTAGAAGCTGTTTCTCCCATAGTGAAGTCATTTCTAAAACGTTGGCATGGTTTATCACCAACTAACTTTGGATTTTATCTAGCCAAATAGGTTTCCTTTACTTCTCACCTGCCACCTAAGACATATTCTGGATCTCATTATTGTTATTCCGAAGAATGCACTCTAAATACTAAGGAGTAAAAGTTTTATATAAGAATTATCAAAAACAGTGGGATATTTGTGATTAACTAAGAAGAGTCACTTGAAATTTCCCATAATGAAGGAAATAAATGCCAAGGTTAGTTGTCATTTCCAGTTTTTTACAGATAAAGTGAATTTTACTTGCTGCAACGATATATTTGAAATCTGTATGCAAATGTCTGCACCTATCATACATAAAGGTTCATGTATTATGCACTATTACAAACATTACTTATAGTATGTGCTGACTATTTAGTACGTATGGGAAATACTAACTTAGGACCTACAGATCAAAGGACAGTTGACTATGGTAAGCATTTTAGCCAGCATGTCAGCAGAATGCTGAGCCTGTGGATTCTGTGTATTTGCCCAAAAGAGTGGTGCATAAACAACAAATACAAAAAGAATTTGTAGAAAATATTATGGGGAAAATGGCTTCAAAGCAACCATTGAGCATAGAGCAGGTTGAATTGTTAGACAGGAAAAATATGTTCCTTGATCTTCTACCATCTTTGCTCTTCATTTTCCTATAACTTAAAAACCTGTCAGAGAACACTGAGATCTGTTGAAAAGACAGAGGAGGGTGGTAGAGTGTGAAAAAAAATCAGAGATGCTCGTTCAATTCTGGAGTGAGTCACCATCATACAGCAGCTCTTTAATAAACTAGCTTTCCACTATGTAGTGTCAGCTCTCCAACTGCAAAGACTGACATCTATGAGCACCATTAGCACATAGAGAGGATTGGGGAGCTAGTGCCACGCCCCTTTCTCACACCATTGGGGGAATGGACCCTGTGCTGCAGGCGGTTTTTTCCTCAGGTGTTTCCTCCTCCACAGGCTGCTTGGTGTTTAGATGATATCATTTTCTCTGAAAGCATTTGGTAAATGTTCTTTGAGTCTAGGAGGCTGCAATTTAACAAATGGCTTCCTCACACAAACTAGAGGTATGGTACAGAATGATTGACAACTGTGCCAACATTTGAAAAACAGCGAAGAGCTCTAAAATATCCAGGAGCTGAGACCAGGACCGGATCTAATTATCAGCGCTGGAAATTGTGGTTTATGTTGGCAATATAAAATATCTCTCCTTTTATGATACTTCTTATGAAGATTTTCTAACGTGTCATTAAACAAATGCACCCAGAAGAATGGGTCCCAAAGAACCCAGTGTTAAGATAACAATTGAATCAAAATAAATTATGGTCAGATAATAGTTTATTACTGTTTGAAAAAAGACTCGGGTTCTAAAACCTCAACAAACACAAAACCTCAGCCAAGCTCTTTGTTTAGGGGTAAAGGCTTCTACTACAATAGTTTTGTTTCTGTTACAGTCAGAATAGGCCTGGATTAAAATTATGCTGTCTAATTCCAGACATTCCCAGCTAAAGGAAGCTTAGCCACAGTGCCCCTTAGCGTACTTACCACCTGTTCACAGACTTCCTGAAGTCCTTTCCCACTCTTCCTCAAGTTCAATTCCCAGTGCTCTTTAAAATGGGACTTCAGTTGCTGAAATTGTGGGATAGTCTTTGTCACTATCGCATTTTGAAAAGTCTTCTTCAAAGCTGAAATCCCGTGCCTGTCTCCTCAGGACTAACTCACTTGCTTAGAAACATCATTAAAGATGATTAAAGGCCACCTTCGCTTCCATTGCTGGGGATGTTTGTCTGTGCTTCTATATAGTCCCAGGTGTGTCACTGTCTGGAGGGGTGTAAATACGCTGTCTATTAAAGCTGGAGTCATGTTCTCACTGTCAGACTAGAAGGGCCCCCTTGTTCTCTCCTTTGTCTGTACTCTACTCCATGTGTACTGGAAATGCTACTGTTTGCTTTCAACAAACCCTCTTGGAGGGTCTGCCTGGCTATTCCTTTTCGTCTCTTCAATTCTTACAATCCTAAGAGCAACTCTTTATTGAAGGGATCCTGAATGAATGGACCTTCTCTCTTATTCCATTAGTGCTGTATTAGTCTCAGTATGTAAACAACACCGGACTTCCAAACCATCAAATTTTCAATAGACCTGATAGTATCATTAGGAGCTAAGTATCACATAAGATCATAGTGATCTGAATAGGAAAGAGGCAGAGATTCAGACAGAAAGATACCATCAAGCTGGCCAGACAGACATTCAGACAAATTAAACCATGATAATTAACACAACACAATGCTTCCAGGGAGTACTGGATTAAATAGAAGCCAAGTCCTGAGATTTGGCATTTAGATCCTGATAAAGACATCCTTAGAAGAGAGCAGTTGAAAGGAAAAGATGAAGCTACATACATGTGTAGTAATTGAGAGATTACGATAGGAGACAATGAACCACTTTGTTTTAAAAAATCATGGAAATTGATAAACACTGAATGGTAGTTATTGGGATGTCAGGTGTCAAGTAAACATTTATTTCTTCCTATAACAGATGAGTGAGTTTTGATCTATTTATGGGCTACCCTGAAGGAAAGCTTTGCCTTGACTCGCAGAGGTTTGATTTGTAAAGTTTTTAAGTCAACTTTTTAAAAGAAAAATACAACCAAGGAGAATAGGCTCTTAGTAAAATCTGTCAGTTGTCAGTTAACACCTTAGCAGGGCACAGGATGCTGTGAGATGCCAAGAACAGACAGGAGAACGCTGCTCCTGACGAGGTGGGAGAGCACCCAATATCCGCTGCTTCACAGTTGCGCCTGGGAGTCAGCCAGAGAATCCCAGCTGGCCCTGCTTTGACAATCTTCCTCTCCTCCAATCGCCTGGAATAGAGAAACACAAACAGGTCTCTGCACATTACCCTTCTCTCACTGACGATCAGTGTGCAAGTAAATAAGGATCTAGATTACAGAAGCAAACTGAGAGTTACATAAGTGTACGCTTGATTATCCAACTAGTAGCAAAAGAACAAAGCTTAGTGAGTTGTGGTTTCAGTGAAAGAGGAGGCCACCTTCCATCTTTCTTCCTGCTCTGTGCACCTCCTCAACCTCCCTTCCACTCTGACCTCTCAAGCGAGCATTCAGTGTTTCTTGCTCTATATGCTAATATGCCTATATTTCAACAAAACACATACATGGAACCTAGTTGTCTACTTCCATAGACTAAGACACTCATGACAAGTAATCAGATTTGAGGGGTTTCCACAAATCCTTAATAATAGTAAAAATAATGATTATGACTGCTCCTGCTATTAATAATAATACCTAACATGTACTAAACATTCACTATGTTTGAAATAAGACAGAAATCACCTTATAATTACTTTAGCTTACAAGTAATAATTACTTAAAAAGCATTATTACAATTTAAAGAGAAAACATACAAATAAAAGATTTTTAAAACGAATCTTATTAATCTTCAAGTGCTCCTTTGACATGACCATTGTTCTCAGTTAGGGAGATAACCTTCGTGGCATGTCCTTAATGTGCCTATCAGAACATGCAAAACCCAAATTTTCTGGTTTACTCTTGTCTCTCATTCTCAACACTGTCATTCAGATCGCTCCATTTCCTGCCTGAAAAACTCTTTGGCCTTTTAAACATATGCAAAGTAGGCATGCTAATCTATCCTGTGGTCATATCACAAGTCAGACAGCAAGTTGCGATGTTTCTTCTAATGACCACAGAAGACAGACCATTTCAGGTCTTCCTCTTGTCTGGTAAATGCTCTCTTCTCTTATGTCCTCATACTGTATTCCCCTACATGTGTCTCTATGCTTAGATAGTCTCTTTTATAGGCTTTGGGGTTTTTTGGTGTTGTTGTTCCCAAAATGAAGATGTGTTACCCATATTGGAAGAACACTGAACTCTTAAAGACCTCACTTTGATTTACTTACCTCTTTGATCCTTACCTTAAAAATATGGGTATATTCTGACATACTGGGTGCTAGGATTGCACACGGTAATAGGGACAGAGATTCAGTTCATGATACCAGCTGAGCTGTATTGTAGTAGCAACCTTAAGACAGGGAGAAATGAGAATACCAGTCACCATCACTTAAGGCAAAATCCAACCTGAATGGAAATTTAAGCAAGAGGAAACTAGACAAAATGTTTCAAGAAAACACCAATGAAATGCATAATTGTGATTTCATCATTTTAAGGGCATTAGACCTTTTTTTTTTAAGAAATAGATTGTAATGGATGGTTTAAAGCATAAGAAAATGTATTCATGTTATTTTCATTTAGAATGATGTTATTTAAATGTGTAAACTGTTAAGTTAGAGTGTAGATTACTGGCATAAACCATTGAGTTTAGTGATGGAATTTAATATCTCCATCAAAGTGAAACCAGCACAATGTACCCAGGCGACTTCTGTCTTGAGAGGACACACTCTCTGTGTGACAGCCTTCCAAGCAGTGTTGGCCCAAACTAGTGACAGATAACCTCACACAGACCAGATTCTCCTGCAGCGTGTCATAGTCAATGACAAGGAAAACGGCTCAATCACAAACTGGAGAGACTAAGGAGACAGATGCCAGGGTGGCACAGCGTGGCGACCTGGAATGAATCCTGGAAGAGCAACATCGGAGGCCTAACGCGTCCTCTATATTACAATTCTGTATGAAAAACTAATTATTCAGTTTTGGAAAATGCTGTAATATTATGTAAGACATTAATTTAAGGAGAAGACAGGTGAAAGGTCAATGGGAATATTATGAAACCTAAAGGTTAGTTTCACAAAGAAATTTGTGATCATTCAGAGTAGCTCTCACTGTCCTTCTCTTCAGCACTTCTGTTTTCCAAGGGGTGCTAGACATGGTGCTAGGGCCTCACGCAGGTCAGACGAACAGTCTATCACTAACTATACCATATTTCTGCTATTCTCTTGCTTGCTTTCTTTTTTCCTTTGAACTTTTAATCAAGTTTGATCAAAGCTTTTAATAGATAACTTATTAGAGTTCGTTTTAAGCATTTTGTAGTTTTATAACTGTTTGAAGTTATATTTTCTATGAGTTTCTTATCAGTGATTGCTCATTTAAAGTCAAGCTATTGTGTTTTTGGAAATGAACATAACATTCATTCAGAAAATTTACTGAAGTCTCATACCAGAGTCAAAGTTTATAAGTTATTTTGTCAGGTTGTTCTGAACATAGTTATAAAATTTCGGGTATTATTGGGTTTCCTTTTCTTTTTTTTTTTCTTCTTTTTTTTGTGACTCTAATTCAGCTAACATTTATTTTTATTAGATATTTTTTATTTACATTTCAAATGTTATCCCCATTCCCGGTTTACCATCTATAAAACCCCTATCCCATTCACCTCCCCACTTCTATGAGGTGTTCCACCCATCCACCCCTTCCTGCCTCCTTTCTTAACATTCCCTATACTGAAGCATATGCAGCTGGAGCCATGGGTCCCTCCACATGTACTCTTTGGTTGGTAGTTTAGTCCCTGGGAGCTCTGGGGGATCTGGTTGGTTGATATTGTTGTTCTTCCTATGGTGTTGCAAACCCCTTCATTTCCTTCAGTCCTTTCTCTAATTCCTCCATTGGGGATCCTGTTTTAATTTTAATGGTTGTCTGTAAGCATCCACTTCTGTATTTGTCAGGCTCTAGCAGAGCCACTCAAGAGACAGCTATAGCAGGCTCCTGTCAGCATGCATTTTTGGCATCAAAATATTATCTGGGTTTGGTGGTTGTTTATGGGCAGTCACTGGATAGCCTTTCTTCAGTCTCTGCTCCAAACTTTCTCTCCGTATTTCCTCCTGTGAATATTTTTGTTACCCCTTCTAAGAAGTACTTTTGTTGTCCTTCTTGAACTTCATGTGGTCTATAATTGAATCTTGAGTAATCCAAGCTTTTGGGCTAATATCCAAGTATCAGTGATTGCATACTGTGTGTGCTTTTTTCAGTTTGGGTTACCTCACTCAGGATGATATTTTCTAGTCCCATGCATTTGCCTATGAAGTTCATGAAGTCATTGTTTTTAATAGCTGGGAGGTACTCCATTGTATAAATGTACCACATTTTCTGTATCCATTCATCTGTTGAAGTACATCTGGGTCCTTTCCAACTTCTGTCTATTATAAATAAGGCTGCTATGAACATAGTGAAGCATGTGTCCTTGGTATATGTTGGAACATCTTTTGGGTATATGCCCAGAAGAGGTATAGCTGGGTCCTCAGGAAGTACTATGTCCAATTTTCTGAAGAACAGCCAGACTGATTTTCAGAGTGGTTGTAATAGCTTTCAATCCCATCACCAATGGATTTCTCCACATCCTTGCCAGCATCTACTGTCACCTGAGATTTTGATCTTAGCCATTCTCACTGGTGTAAGGTGGAATCTCAGGGTTGTTTTGATTTGCATTTCCCTGATGACTAAGAATGTTGAACATTTATTTAGGTGCTTCTCAGCCATTCAACATTCCTCAGTTGAGAATTCTTTGTTTAGCTCTGTACCCAATTTTTAAATAGGGTTATTTGCTTCTCTGGAATCTAACTTCTTGAGTTCTTTGTATATGTAAGATATTAGGATATAAGGATTGGTAAAGATCTTTTCCCAACCTGTTGGTTGCCATTTTGTCTTAATAACAGTGTCCCTTGCTTTACAGAAGGTTTGCAAATTTATGAAGCCCCACTTGTCAATTCTTGATCTTATAACATAAGCCATTGGTGTTCTGTTGAGGAAATTTTCCCCAGTTCTCATATGCTTGAGACTCTTCCCCAATTTTTCTTCTATTAGTTTCAGAGTATTGGGTTTTATGTGTAAGTCCTTGATCCACTTGGACTTGAGCTTTATCCAGGACAGAATGGATCAAATTGAATTCTTCTACATGCTTTCCTCCAGTTGAACCAGCACCATTTGTTGAAAATGTCATCTTTTTCTCCACTGGATAGTTTTAGCTCCTTTGTCAAAGATCAAGTGACCATAGGTGTGTGGGTTCATTTCTGGGTCTTCAATTCTATTCCACTGATCTACCTGCCTGTCTCTGTACCAATATCAAACAGTTTTTATCACTATTGCTCTGAAATACAACTTGAGGTCAGGGATGGTGATTCCCCCAGAAGTGCTTTTATTGTTGAGTATATTTTTTGCTATCTTGGTTTATTTGTTATTCCAAATGAATTTTCAAATTGATTTTTCTAATGCTATGGAGAATTGACTTGGAATTTTGATGGGAGATTGCATTGAATCTGTGGATTGCTTTTGGAAAGATGACCATTTTTACAGTATTAATCCTGTCAATCCCTGAGGATGAGAGATATTTCCATCTTCTGAGATCTTCTTCAATTTCTTTCTTCAGAGACTTAAAGTTCTTGTCATAAAGATCTTTCACTTGGGGTTGGGGATTTAGCTCAGTGGTAGAACGCTTGCCTAGCAAGCACAAGGCCCTGGGTCCGGTCCCCAGCTCCGAAAAAAAAAGAAAAAAGAAAAAAGAAAAGAAAAAAAAAGATCTTTCACTTGCTTGGTTAGAATCACACCAAGGTATTTTATATTATTTGTGATTATTGTGAAGGGTGTCATATCCTTAATTCCTTTCTCAGCCTCTTTATTCTTTGAGCAGAGGAAGGCTACTGATTTGTTTGAGTTAATTTTATAACCAGTCACTTTGTAGATGGATAAACCAAGATATTCCATGACAAAACCAAATGTACACAATATCTTTCCACAAATCCAGCCCTACAAAAGATAACTACATTCTAGAAAAAGCAAGAAAATAATCTTTTTTCAACTAACCCAAAAGAAGATAACTACATAAGCAAAAATTTACCTCTAACAACAAAAATAATAGGAACCAATTATTATTTGTCCCTAATATCTCTCAACATCAATGGACTCAATTTTCCAATAAAAAGACATAGACTAACAGACTGGATACAGAAAGAGGAATCTGCAATTTGCTGCATATAGGAAACATACCTCAGTGACAAAGACATATACTACCTCAGAGTAAAAGGCTTGAAAAACAATGTTTCAAGCAAATCGTCCCATGAAACAAACTAGAGTAGCCATTTTAATATGGAATAAAATCGACTTTCAAATAAAGTTATCAAAAAAAAAAAAAAGGAAGGATACTTTCCATGTCATCAAAGGAAAAAATCCAGCAAGATGAAATCTAAATTCTGAATATCTATGCTCCAAATGCAAGGGCACCTACGTTCATAAAAGAAACCTCACTAAAACTCAAAGCATGCATTGCACCTTACACAATAATAGTGGGAGATTTCTACACCTCACTCTCATCAATGGACAGATCAGGGAAACAGAAACTATAGAGAGACACAGACAAACTAACAGAAGTCATGAACCAAATGGATTTAACAGACTTCTATAGAACATTTCATCCTAAAACAAAAGAATATACCTTCTTCTCAGCACTCCATGGTATCTTCTCCAGAATTATTGCTTTTTTTCTAATAGTTATATTCCTTCAATTTATTTACTTAGCTAAGCCCTGAACAATAAGGTAGAATAATAAGAGTGATAGCCATTGTCCTGATCATGATATGGAGTTTCTATTATGTGATCAAATGGTTTCATATTGTTTCTTTCTTTGTCATACGTTTCTTTGGTTTTATTGGCCACAACTTTATTTTCAAGAATGTTAGGACTTTCTGTCATTACATCTGAAATTTCACTAAGAAAAATTGTGGTATTTTTTTCCTTTACATCCCATATGTCTATAGATTCTTCTATGTAGTAATGTACCAGCTGATGGTTTAAGTGATATTTCTCCTGATTTCTTTCTGTCAGTTACACCTGAAATCTTGAAATCTTGTCAGAGTCATTGCAGTGCATTACCTTTACATATTAATGCATCAGCTAGTGTCTTAAATTTTCTCCCCCACTTCTCTTCTTAATCTCTTAGGACATTAAACTTATTGTGCAATTTTCAATATCTCCTAGATTTCTTTTGTGTCTTTAATCTCATTGATCTTTGTTTTATATTCTTAAAGAATTCCTTACTTCTGTTTTTATTTAACAAATTCTCGTTTTAGCTAAGTCCATTTAGTAATTGACTTAGTAAACAGCCTTCAGTGACAGTATTTTAAAATCCTTTCCTAAGTTCTTAGCATTTCTGTTATTGGGTAATTTTGTTGTTGGGTCGGTGTACATTTTTAGCAGAATTGATACATTTTGTCATTGCTCCAAAATTTTTCTTGGCCAACATAAATTTAACAATTTTTTTCCTGAGAATGTCATTTGTTTGTTTGTTTGCTTCGCACCTGAAGAAAACTTCTTCTATACTCTCTTCTTCTCTTGTATTTTTATTCTAACAAATGTGCGCTGAAGTTGGAGAGCATTATGAAACCGTTGATTAATCTTAAAAGTCACACACACACACACACAAATGTTTCTTGCTGTAGCATTGAAGGAAGATTCTAATTACAACAACCCGAGTTTGACATGTTTCTGTGGAAGGAGAAAGCAAAAATATTCAGAGATTTAAAATCTAACAATTATTGTCAATCTGTCATCTACAGATCAGTTTCCTTTTCTTCTTAGCAATTGTAAGTAGATAGAAAACTGCATTGGTTGAATAGCTAGAATTTCCATTCTAGGAATACCTTACGTCAGAACTCACAAATGCATTTGGCACTGTAAACAGAATGGCTACACCCAACAAATAATGAAAGCAGGGAATCTAAAAAGAAGATTCTGGCAAATAGTTTCCAGCATCTTCCTTTTCTGTGCCTTTAGAGTCCAAAAGGAAACTATATATTTGGGAGTTGATTCCATTAATGTGTATCTGAGAAATGATTGCATTGCACTGGTATAAAGTTAACACCACATCTAACTTTGTCATGATTATAAACCAATCTAGCTTTTTAACATTGTTGTCTGTTATTTTATTAAAAGATGAACAAAACAAAACTACATATTCCTACACTTGAAATTATAAATATGTTTTAGTATTTTATAGAGGATAATATATTATACCTCAGGTAAATTGCCTTGGGGGTCAGTAGACAGAACAAAGGTAATATGAAACAGACAAAGAGGGTAAAAAAATTAGAGAACTATTTTGCTAAGTAATACAAAGATAATAAAGACAGAAATAATAATAAATATATATAAGCATGATCTGAAACGCATAGAAAGAGAGTTCGAGGAAAGAATTAGAATAACAGCAAGGCTTATGCAGACAGCCGAAAGGCACCTTCAGACACAGGTAAGTATAAGATAAATGTATATGCACATATGACCAGGTGGAGATGCCATCCACGTAGATTAAGTGAAAGCTTATCAGTAACTTCCGGGACAAAAAGTTCTTTCATTTTCCACTCAATTCCGGGGGGCTAGAAAGATCATTACTGCTTTCAATTTTGCTTTAGTTCTACATAGCAAGCCCTTGGAACATTTTTTTTTTCTTTTTGTACTTCAAGTTGGCAAAGTGAAAGAAAATGCAAAAGAAAGCAGATTTTGTTAAAATTAATGAAAATACACACTAGTAGAAGTAAGGAATTGCTGAGGCAATTGCCCTGCGGTATTTCCAGATGTTCACTGTGCATCCTACAGTGATCCATCTCGTCCCCTATGTGCTATCCTCTGTGATAGGCAGTTCCCTCAGGGTCTGGTACCCTTCCATCTGCATTCAAGCCAAAGAATGAAAAGGATGTTGTGTCTCTAATGGTTGGGGGAGTATGTATCACTGTTTCCTCTATGAGTACAACAGTATAGTCCTAGTGTTTTCTACAACCCTGATGGCTTCAGGCCTATAATTCCTAGACAATAAAAGAATATATTCAATTTATTAATGGTGGGTGACCCATCCACTCTCAAAAATGAAGAAAAAAACAAATTACTGCTTGAAACTCTACTCTTGGACAGCATTATACATAAGAATTAAATAAGGAAAATGGGAAACAAAACAGTTACATGAGTCAAAACTTCAGCTACAAAAGAAAGCTCCTTTTCTTTTTCTTTAGGGAAATATCATTAGTAAGTATGTCCAATAGAGACTATACCTTATAGCTAGTTAGAGACACAACTGGATAATTTTCTGGACTAAATAAATATTTTTTGTACCTTTTAGCACTTGTAATTTTGTTTCTTAATATATTTTTAACAAAATATATATTAGATTCATTTAGTTTTATTTTATGTGTGAGTGTTTTGCATGTATGTTTTCATGTGTTCCATCTATGTGCTTGTTGTCCAGAGAGGTCAGAAGAGGGTGTGGGATATCTTGGAGTTAGAGTTATGGATAGATATAAGCCCCATGTGAATGCTAAGAACAGAACCTGGGCCCCCCACAAGAGCAAAAGAGTGCTCTTAACCACTGAGTTATCTCTTGATCTCCTAGGTTTGTTTGTTTGGTTTTTTGTTTGCTTTAAGATAAACTTGATGTTGTGTAGTATATATATGGGCATGATTGTAAGTTTGACGTTGGAGGCCAGCAAGTTCAAGAACACCCTCATCTCCACAATGAGACCATGTCTCAAAGATCCAAGGGCACCTGTTCAACCCCTAGCACCCCAAAAATATTTTTTAAGAATGATGAAGAAAATTCAAGATGTTTTATCTAAAAGAAAATCTAACAGAGGAGTTGCACTTAACCCTCATGAGACTGGAGGCCCCAGGGAATGGGGGTTCTAGTGAGGGGGGCATCCTTGTGGAGACAGGGCAGGGAGGTATATGCTGTGGAGTAGTCAGAGGGTGGACCAGGAGGGGGATAAAATCTAGAGTGTAAACAAAAAGATTAATCTTCTTTAAAAAATAAAATCTAAAAGTAACATTGCAGTGTATTAATTGATTTCCTCCTCACATAAAGATGTCTAGAGCTCTGCTATTCTGTCATCCTGTCACTGTATAGGACTGCCATACCATTCTATAGCACTAGGTTGAAGAGAGTGTGAATGTGAAAGTGTCCCCTTGTTTACTATTCCTCTTTTAATGAGCTCACAGAAAGCTTCATCAAATAATATTTTCTTTCATCTCAATGGTCATATGTAGACCTATAGCTACTTTTCGGGTGGTGTAGATTGGTAAATCTGAAGTCGTCATTGTCATACAAAATTTTATGAGTTTTCCTTCTTAAGGATAAAATAGTGATCCACAGGATTAATAAAATCTTGTTCAAAATAGTCTTCTATGGAGCCAGACAATTTCCCCAAGCATGAATTCTGCATTTCATGTGTGTTTTATCTCCAAAAACTATTTCACTATCCATATGATAGAGTCCTAAATTTTTAGCATGCATTTAGAAACTTAGGACAATATCAAAACAGATAAACAAACAAACCAACAAAAATAAAACCAGACAATAAGAATGGATATACTATAACACTATTACATTTTGGAGGAATCACATGGCATATATCAGAAAGGACTTAGTAATGAGACTGAATGTTCAAGACATTGTAAGGGTCACTTTGTCCTTTGTCCATTGTCAGAACTTTATTTTGTATATACTGTTGAGGACAAACTTACATCATCATTCCTGTTACTTCCACTTAAGAGAAACTTCATAGTTTTCTAGGTCACATATTTAAGTGTTAGGGAAAGAAATGTCTTTATCCAGTGATTTCTGATCCATTTCTCAGCTTCTAACTTAAATTTTCATTCTGCTCCACTCTTTGTCCCAATATTTCCGTTAGACAGGAGAAATTCTGCGTTAAATTTTTTTAAATGAGTAGATAGCGCCATCCCTCAACCCATCCCAGGAACTGTGCCCAACCTTTGGATATGGTCTGTTTAGGTTCTCTCTTCCCTTATTGGGTATTTCAGCTATTGTCATCCCCATTGGGTCCTGGGAGCCTCTTGCTTTCCTGATGTCTGGGATGTTTTGTTGACTACCCCCAGTTCCCCATCCCCCACTGCTACACACCTCTGTTCAATTCCTGATCCTCGGTACATCTCCCTAGTCACCTCCCACACCTGATCTTGCCTCCCCGTTTTTTCCCTCCCCCTACTCAGCAGATACCAAAAGGAAGACCATCCAGAGACGGCCCCACCCGGGGATCCATAAGATATGCAGCCACCAGACTCAGACACTATTGCTGAAGGAGCTGAAGGGATTTGCAACCCCATTGGAAGAACGACAATATCAACCAACCAAATGCCCCCAGAGCTTCAAGGGACTAAACCAACAACCAAAGAATACATATGGAGGGACCCATGGCTCCAGCTGCATATGCAGCAGAGGATGGCCTTATCTGAAATCAATGGGAGGGCCCCTGGTCCTGTGAAGGCTTGACTTCCCAATGTGGGGGAATGCTAGGACAGTGATGCCAGAGTTGGTGTGTGGGTGGAGGAGCACGCTCATAGTAACAGGAGGGAGGGGAGATGGGATAAGGGATTTGTGTAGGGGAAACTGGGAAGGGGGATGACATTTGAAATGTAAATAAATAAAATAACAAAAAATATTTTTTCATTCTGACATTTCTATGATAAATGACCCACGTGCTATCATTAGTTTTTATGTTCTTTAGGATTAATACAAAGATAAGAGTAGACGCTTGTTATCATCCTTATACGAGTTCTTGTCTGGTCTCTGCATAAGATAAGGAACCCAGACCAAACTAGTGATGGTGTGTCAGCTTCCCACAGTATGGGGTCAATTTGATTTACCGACACATGTTTCATTATAGGAAAGAAACAGTCATGCAATGACCAGTATAAGACAGCAATGACCATTCTATCAGTTTACAGTACTGCTGCTTACATTTGAGATTTAAGAGATAAGTAGAAGACAGAATAAACTAGGATAGAGACATGAGAAAAAGGAACATAAAAACACCAAAAAAGTAAAATAGTTAATTCAAATGACACCACATTTTGCCTCTAAAAGGAGTATTGAAGAGGTCAGACCTCTTATCATGTTATAAATGATTGTCCACATGACTGCTCAGGATGGATGATTTTGAACTTGCCTGAAATTGCTAAGAGCAGTCAGAGAACTCTCCCAGTTAGGACACTAACACTATTGGTATGAAGAGAAGAAGAGAGGTATGTGGGTCAGTTGATATTTGTTCTGATTATCCATTTACATAGCATTCTGCAAAACGTAGTGGTAATTCCTGCTCGGATAGTTGTGATATTGTTTATACAAGGGATTAGTCTGGGCTATCAAGAGCTCCAAAGACAAGCTAAGGCAAGAGGGAGAAAAGGGGAACAGGAAGCATTTGTAAGGTATATAACAAAGAATTGATGACTATAAAGCACAAAGAAAACTTATGTTCAAAAAGGTACACTTACAGTCTAATTTACTGTATTATGGTTTATGATACAAAACCAAGAAACCATCTAACTTCTTGTAAATACAAAATGGATTATTAAAACAGAAAATGGAATGCCACAAGAATATAAACAGCTATTAAAGATACAGGAGTTCCTTGAAACATTCCAATATCTATTAGCTATGTCAGTAAAACCCTTGAAGTAGAATTAGCTTATAACAGCCTTTAAAACAAATTAAAATATTATTAGTTTATTGTGAATGATAGTATTATGCATGATAGTTACTACAGCTCTTCAAAATAACTATTGTGAACTCGAGTTGTCTCATAAATACTAATTGGCCATGATAAGTAACCAGCCAGGGTCCTAAAATTGTAACCGTTGCAATAAAATAAGGTGCATAAGACCCAGGAGATTTTCCTTCTCAGTGAGAAGTTTGCTCAGGTAGAGACTTGACAGTCAATGATTAATCTCTAAGAGGAAATTTTGAGAAAGAATAAAATACTAAGCATTACCTGCGGCACTCCCTGATAGTTGTTAGGACAACAGCCAACAGAGGATTCCTGCCCCACCACTCCCAATTATCAGATTACCCTCCCGGTTGCCATAGGTTTGCAGGTACCGCCCCATGTCCTTTGCCTCACATATCAAGAGTCTAATCAGACATAATGAAAGCACAGTAAAATCAGGATACCTCAGTAAGTGAACGAGGAACTGATGAAAGGAAGAAAAGAATAATCTTACTCTCCGTCCCTGATGCTTTAGAGCTCAGCAAAGGCCCGATTTGCACATAGAGCGATGCTTTTAAACTCAAGAGAGCCTTGTAAGCCAAGAGTGGGTTTAATCCTGAAATTAGCAGGCTGGTACGTTAATGGCTAATAAGTGTTAACAAAAGGAAAAGAAAGTCTAGCCCTCAGCTGCAGTAGTGATTCCTTCCTGGAGCTGTGGCAACTGAATACCTTCCATTTAGATAGCTCCTTGCACAGATCTTAGCGAATATTGTCAAAAACAGTAGCTTTGGTTGCCCCTCCCTGCCCCAGATTCCCTTCTCACGAAAGCTATGTCACGGCCTCATTTTCTTGGTCTTTAAGATCCTGCTGATTAAAAAGTCCTGCCACTGCTGTTAACAGCGCGTGCCACAAGTCATTCCCACTTCGTTCAATGACCAGTGATGATCTTGCTCTCTTTAAAAGTAATTTTTCACTAAGTCAGAGAAAAATCAAGAGACAGTTCTACAATCACACACAAACTCGACCACTGGGATGCAGTCTGTTCAGGATGTATTCATTTAGGATTGGAGGATGACATAACATACAATTAAGATTCTCCTTTGTGACTATTTAGAAGGGAGCAAATCTAATTTATGAAAGCCTCAAAACAAATGTCATAATGCAACTGGCTAGGGCATCAAAGTCAGGATCCTGCTCTCCCGTGTATCCTCTTTAGTTCCTATGGACACACACAACATATGCACTTTAGTAAGGATGTCTTTGTGACACAAGCATACATACCTCTACTCTCCTTACTCTAATCCACTCATAGTTCTCCTGAACAGTTATACACATGTACACACGCTTTATTAAATATTTCCTTCCAAAACCACCAACACACTGTAGTCAAGCCTTGTGAGTAGCTTTCAGTCTTGACTGTTAGCACAGCAGCATAATTGCTCTCCGTTCTCCTTATTATATGTACCCCTTTCCTTGGCTTCCGCAGACCTACAGTCTCCCCTTTCTCAGTTCCAGAATATTTCATTCCTTTCCAGCCCCCCTTTAATGTCTCTAATTTCTAAACGTTGTGGCTCAATAGTCTACTTAGGTATTTGTTACAGTTTATCGCTTTTTGGTGTATATCCCAGGGCAATTTCTTGTAATCTCATGTTTTGTTTCTTGTTGTTGTTGTTGTTGTTGGTGGTGGTGGTGGTGGTGTTTTAACTATTTAGGTGTTTTACAGATCTAACATTTTAATCACCCACCCCAAATATCTGCACTGCATTCATTTTGGACTGCTTAATCGTGAATTCACTACTTGAATGGTGAATGTACATCTTAAATGTAAAACATGCTCTTAATTTTACTAAATATGCTCTGCAGGTTTTCTTATCTTAGTTATGGCAATTTAATCGTATTTGCTCTGGCCAACAAAGCTAGATTTATTCCTGACCTCTCTCCTTGTCTTACCTCCATTCTGCCAAGAATGATGGTTTGTGCTAACTTCAAAATGTATCAAAATGTATCCAATCCACCCCTTGACACTTCTTCAGCATTTCCACTGCTTCCCTCTTGATCTAAACAGTCACTAAATGTTGCCTAGATAGCTGATTCAGCCCAGCCTTCCAAAGGGTCTTATTGGTAATTCTTAGTTCTCCACTTCCTCTACTGTTATCTTTTAAAGGTAAGTCAGTTTGTGGTATCTTGATACAAATATATAATGTCTCTGTGAAGATTATAATTGATAAACTAATTTAATATCTAAAATTTACTTGTACTAAGGGATCAATGAAAGAAAACAAAGAGCATATAATGTGCACTTAACTATTGTAGAACCATCATGGACTATGTGCCGATTCTGAAATCTCATATTTATGAATTATTATCTCTTTACTGATTTCTAAACATTGGAGAAATCTAGGCTCTGAAAACTTTGTCATCTTAAAATTTTATGCTGAAATCCTGGCTCTCTGGGTGTAAGTATTAACCCAGGGCCCTGTAGGAGTTAATTAGTTCACCTATGAAAATCCACATGAGTATCTGTCTTTTCCTCTTCAACCATTTATAAAACCAAAGAAGATGATTATTATGAACCAGAAAGCCTTTCCTCATCAAACACTGTAGCTTCACTGACTCTTGATTCTGTGGTCTCTAAAGCTGTCAGAATACGTTTCGGTTGTAACCTACTCAGTTGGTAGTGTTTTGTTAAAGCATGCAACATGAACTTACACAGATGATGGGATGCAAACTTCTCTAGGATGCCATTTGAAAAAAAAGTCATAGACCAACATGGGCTCTGGGAATTGTGAACGAAAACGATTTTCAATTTCAAGAATACATGCAGCACGCCTCAGTGTTCCACCAAGCAAAGGTCTATTAAGTCTAACTTAATAATGGTACTCCACCTCTACTCCTTCCAATGCTGCTCAATCACTCAGGACACACATTAAAAATTCTACTGGATCTTGCTTCTGTACTTAGTGTCAGGTGCCCCTGGACTTTGTCTAAAGCTTTTCTCTCACCTTTATAACTTTTCTCACTCCAGTCTTTTGTATTAGGCTGCATTTGTTTCTGTGACATCTGGCATCCATGTTTTAGCCCTTCAATGACTTCTATTTTGTATATGGTGTTACCTTGTACTCAGCAAATAAACAGCCTCAGATATGAGATATACCTCCTCTATTCTAGGCTCTGCAGATGTTAGTCAATTTTTCTGTCCTGCTTATTAGCAGAATGAAGCATCAGACTAACCTACTTGTAAGTAATACTACAAAGACGGTTCCTACAATTGGATTAATGCACTTCCCAGGAAAAACAGTGACCAGAACATATAATATGCATTAAAAGCATAACAATAAATAGCTCTTTAGCCTTGTGATGTTTTAGGAACTTCTCGTAAAGCTCTCTCTCTCTCTCTCTCTCTCTCTCTCTCTCTCTCTCTCTCTCTCTCTCTGTCTGTGTCTGTTTCCATGTGGTATCTCATGAGGTTTGGCAGGCATGTGCACACACTGGGTCATTTGTGGGGGTCAGAGGACAAATTTATGGAGTCAGTTCTCTCCTTTCACCCTTGTATAAGTTCCAAGAATCAAAACTCAGTTTGAAGGCACTATGCAGCAAGTGTCTTTACCAAGTGAGCCAGCTCTCAAGTCCTATGTACACACCAGTGCGTATATATAGGCACACTGTGAAGAAATGGACAATGAAATACAGGGTAAAATAACTTGCTTCATGTAAAATGCCAAATAAACAATGATCTAGGATTGAGAACCAGAACAGAGAGCTACTCTGTGCTCTGAACACTGGATCGTACCATACATTACTGCAAGTTGTTAGTAAAACACATCACTTCATAACTAAAACTTTTAAAGTTGACTCTTTGAAGTTATAGAAAGTGGAGGTCAGTAGCTTAGTTGAGCGTTGGTTAGAATTGGTTCTTAAAATTGGTTAATTGTATTTCACAATTTCAAAACAAAGATACAGTAGCCAGGACCTCACAGACCTGAAGAGTGAGTCATGGCACCAAAGTCAATAAACACTGAAAGCAACTTAAGACGAACTCTAATGTGGAGAAAGTTCTTTATAGTGGCACACAGGGCATGTGGTTACATGTAGTCCAAGCATGACAGATATCTCTGGGTGTAACTTTTAAAGCACTCAAACAAATTTGAGGCAAGGACAGTGGGCAAATCCACATTTTACAATAAGACACTGGCACCAGGCATAGTGGCTTCAAACACAACACACCAACAAGTCTTTCTAGCCCTCTAGGTCATTCTCCAATGCTATTCAGTACGAGCTAGGGAGTAAACCCTAGCTGAGTGTTTCTCTGAAGGTCCCCACAAAATAAATGTTTTCTAAAACTTTTGATATTACTAAGAAAGAAGGCAACCAGTTGCCAAGTAAGCTGATATGCTCAAATGGAACTGGATCACAGACTCCTATGTATTGGTCACCCACCACAATGATTTCTGTCCTTGGCACCTTATTTTTGTGCAGTTAATCACCTCAAAAAATGTAAGGGATATTTTGCCATCCCTTTTATGTGTTAGTAAATACAGGCTCTTCAGGAACTAACTCAGCCAAGACCCCACAGCTAGTGAGTATTGAATCTGGGATTCAAAAACAATTTTTTATGACATTGAAACCTGTTACACTTAAACACAAAGCTATTGAGCAATAAATAATAGTTGATATCAAGTTCAGTTCCTTTGTCTTATTGCTCTAGATTATTCGAGCAAAGAGGTCAGGAATCTCCCTTCTAAAATATCCATGTCATTGTATTTCACAATGATTTGTCAGTAATTGTATGTAATACATAAGAAATAATTACCTCATTTTATTATTACCACATCTCACATGGGATATAAAGACCCCGAAAGAAAACACAACTATAGAGAATTGAAATTATTCCTAAAACGTCATTGACTGAAGCTGTGAGCTGCCTTTATGTGACTCTGGCTACAACAGATGTAAGCTCTGTCCAGTCAAGCCATTGACACATTTCCAAATAGGCAAATGGGTGAGTTCAGCACAGCCAAGTCTTTGAGACAAAAGGGAGTCTGACCTCTGGGCAGTCAGGGACTTTATATTGACGTCATACCTCCCACTCAAATGTGCCCTGAATAATATTTTCCCAGGCTAGGTACCGTGGGAAAAACCTTAATATTCATAGGTGGCAATTCAAAGAATGCTGAAAACTATGTAGAGAAAAAAATATCCTCTCAGATGACTCCAGTGTCTCTAACACTGCAGTGAGAACAAGCATGCAAGCCCAAGGCAACAGCAAGCTTACTCTGCTGTTTGGAACAATGTCCTGTTTGTGTGGGTATCACCCCCTTAAGATTCATATCACAGGCAGGATATGAATGTGTCCCAAGCAGGGTTTGACAGCTGTTTCTGAGCTTTCTAGATCAGAGATAAAAATAGATACTATCAGCATAGACTTCTTTATGCGTTTCCAAATGGATGAGTTGTCATTCACATTATACAATTATTTCTAACCAGTTGCCCAGCCTTCTACCCCACTAAGCCTTGCTCAGGCACACCGTGGTAACCACTGAATTCCTTTCATAATCATTTTTCCAAGATTCTCAGAATCATCTGAACAGTACTTTAAAGACCTGTAAGCCCTGGGTTGCTTTGCCGAATCATGAATAAAACACCAGAGCCAGTTACCAAGCACCACCAGAAGGAATGTGAACTCTTTTACACAGAACAACATGGTTTTAACAAATCCAGAAAACACCCTTATTGTACAGGCCATCCATGTTTTCAGGCGATGTCAGCAGGATGCCCTCCTAGATATTAAGAAAACATACAAAGCAATAGCAATCTTGTTTTAAGCTGCAGACCAGTGATGGAAATAAACTTATATACAGCTGCCCTTAGAAAACACAATGAGTATTAATCAGAAAGCACCCTAGCAGAGAAATAGTCCCAGTCTTGTAAATAATAAATGAACATAGATACAAAAATGTTATCTTCTTCAGGGATAAGTCAGAGAAGAAAACAATGATTTTGTTCCAAGCAAGAATTGGTCAATTTCCTCCCTTTCGGGCCACATCAACATGACTTACAACACATGAGTCCACCTCCTTAGAAATGGCTTATTGTCCTGGGGCTCAGGGAGAAGAAACAATAGGTAATATCATAGCTTATCTGGAGTGGAAAAGAGAATGATTTTAAGGTGTGACACCTTGTCCCAAGACACTGTGGAGTCCAATTCAGTTGACTTTCCCCATTTGCAAATATGACTAAGAAAACTGGGGCGAGGGAGGAGAAATTGGGATGAGCTGGTAGGACAGAAATGGAAGGCTAGTAGGACGGAAATGGAAGGGTAGTAGGACGGAAATGGAAGGCTAGTAGGACGGAAATGGAAGGGTAGTAGGATGGAACTGGGAGGCTTCTAGAGATTATGGCTGCAAGTTTTTCATATCGATTCTTGAATGAAATTGCTGAAATCTCATGTTCTTGGATTCTGTGGTAGTTTGAATATGCTTGGCCCAGAGAGTATCACTATTAGGATGTTTAGTCTTGTAGTAGGTGTGGCCTTGTTGGAGAAAGCATGTCACTGTAGGGTGGGCTTTAAGACCTTTCTCCTACCTGCCTGGAGGTTAGTCTTCTCCTGGATACAGTTGGATCAAGATGTAGAATTCAGCTCCGACAGCACCATGCCTGGCTTTCTGCCTTGATGATAATGAACTGAACCTCTGAACATGGAAGCCATCTCCAATTAAATGTTGTCCTTTGTAAGAGTCGTCTTGGTCACAGTGTCTCTTCCCATCAATAAAACCCAAACTAAGACAAATTCAAACCCTCAGGCTGAACTTGAGTTTCATTTGTAGTTGGCTGGTGGGCTTCATTGGACATCATAGCTTCCCCATCACTGCTTCTTACAAGTCTCTTTGCTAGGGCTTACCTGAAATCTCAATTCCCTTTTATAAAGGAGTAAAATAGATAAGTCTACATAAAAATGATGTTTACAAATGTGAAACTCAGACAAATTTCAATTTTTAAAGTATTCACTTATAAAACCACATAAATAAAAATGGAGAAAATCCTTACCTAAAATGTTTTCCAATTTCAACATCTTTCCTTTCAGAAGCTAATATCAGATGTACTCTACAACTCTCTCTAAATTTATACATGTGTCTTCACTTGCCAAGCCAGTAGCACATACCTATAATATCAACATTCAGGGTGTGGACACATGAGAACTATGCATTTCAGACTAAACTAACCTGACCTATATAATGAAGCTTTCTCTTTAAAAAAAAAACCCACAATTTTATACACATGTGAATTACTTCTGGGGTTTGTTTAAGGATAGTACTTTTAAAATCACATGTACTCCTATTGTATTTTGTGCAAACTGCTTTTAAGACCATTCAGAGATGGCTCTGATTGTATTTTTCATCTCTGGTTCCCTATAACTCTTTACAAGAATCAACTTACTCTTCTGAGAAGGGACTTCAAATTCTTTATCAAAGACTAGAAAATGTGGTGAAGTGCCCTGTGTTATGCTCAGTGACTTAAAAAAACCTCACATCCAAGTTCAAAACTTTAAAATATACCATAAGAAAAAGCTGATAAATAACATGAATGTGATCAAGGTCAGACAAACAAGAATTGCAGGAAGCTCCCTTCAACCTTCATTTACCTGACAAAAAGAGGCAGAGATAAGCACGTGACCCACAAAGATAATACTACTACATTAACAAATAGGAGCAAAAGACTTTTCTTGGTCCTTGCTATGAGTTTGCATTCAACTTAAGCAAATTCCCTAATATCTTGTCCTTTAGACTAATCATATATCACATTCAAGTCAGATAATTTTGTTAACTCTATATTCTTCTGTGTTAGACAACAGACACTGAGAGACTAAAACTGAATCATCAAAACTTCTGCCCTTAAGTAACCTGCAGTCACAAAAAGTAAAGAGAAAGAAGAGAGTATAATGAACGATAAAACATAGCACTATAACCACATCCTCTTAGAGCTATAGGAAAATGTCGTGGCATGCCCAGAAAGAGAAATGCCCGCTGCCTTGGCTCTTGGCCATTGGGGAAACTTAGAGGCTATGCTTTCTGTGAAGCATGGCCTTGAGTTTGGATCTCACCTGAGAGAGGGGTGGGGGAGCTGGGTGGGGAGGCTTGTGGGAACTCTTCCTACTATGAGCTTAAGAAGCAAAGGCACTTAATTTCACATCCCTGTGCACATAGAACCATGACATAAAACATAAAGCAGCTGACATCCAAGATTGAAATGGTATCCAGTTAGCAGAGCAGGCTCTGC
This sequence comes from Rattus rattus, assembly GCF_011064425.1. NCBI lineage: Eukaryota > Metazoa > Chordata > Mammalia > Rodentia > Muridae > Rattus > Rattus rattus. The sequence goes on from NC_046158.1 coordinate 25,972,443, forward strand.
AATCCCTCCCCAACATAATCCTTTCATCTATAAGGCAGATAGATGTATGGTTACCTGAAGCAACAGGTGAAGCTCCCCTTCACTCAGATTCCATGCAGCTTGGCAGCACTTAGCGTCTTGCACACTAATGGCAATGAAGTACTCTTGAGCAACAGCCTGTCACCAAAAACACAGAGGACAAGGACAAGCTAGAATACAGGGCTCATTATTTAACATCTACAAGCCTTTAAGAAAATGAGATCACTTCTCTGCGTGTCAGTTAATTTTATTTTTATTATGAAAGAGTGAAATGAAGTTCAAAGTAGAGTGCTACTGAGGGCATTAAACAAATCATGAGGGGTTTAGCGTTTGAGGCATAAATAAGATACCAATGAATAATGCAGGGTCATGATGATGGTGGTGGTGATGGCCATCCCAATTCTCATTCACTGTTTTATAATTCCTCAGGATCAGGAAAGAAGCATAGCTAGATCTTCGTGTACACAATTAATACACCCCCCCATTGTACGTATTTTATGTGACTCTCCAGCATTTGTATCCACGTTTTGCTGACACATAGCTTCCAGTCCTAGACTCATACCTATTTTTCGTTAACTACTGATTCTACTTTTCTTTTCTACGTTCTTTCTCTGACAAAAGCCCTGATATGGCTGTCCCCTGATAAACACTGCCAGAGTCTGACCAATAAAGATATGGCTAACTATTGGACTGACCAACCCCAATGGAGGAGCTAGGGAAAGAACTAAAAGACCTGAGGGGGTTTGCAACCCCATAGGAAGAACAACAATATCAACCAACCAGACCCTCCACAACTCCCAGGGACTAAACGACCAACCAAAGAGAATACATGGAGAGACCCATGGCTCCAGCTGCATATGAAACAGAGATTGGCCTTATTTGGCATCAATGGGAGGGGAGGTCCTTTGTCTTGTGGAGGCTCGATACCCCAGCTTAGGGGATGCTAGAGCAGTGAGGCAGAGTGGGTAGGTGGGTGGGGGTAACTTTCTCATAGGAGCAGGGGTTACGGGTTATAGGATAGGGGATATGTGGAAGGGAAACCAGGAAGAGGGATAACATTTGAAATGTAAATAAATAAAATAACCAATAAAAAAACTTTTCAAACCTCATTCTATTCTTCCCCAGCATTGTAGAGTTCATTCTACATTTATTTCTGCCTATGGGTTTATCCTATAATTGAATCCTTTCTCCTCAAGGAGACCTAGTTTGACTCTAGTCCAGTTCTTCCTCTCTCACACTTTCCTATCCAGCACCTTTCAGACCTAGGCTTCTATTCTGGCTGTTTGCCCACTGATATTAGCCATAATGACCTTTGGACTCATCACAACAGTAACAATGAATGTGAAAGTCCAGGGCTGAACCTCTTTAGGCTCCATAATTATCCTTTTAGATTCTACCTTCTTTCATTAGTTTCCTAGAAGGTTTCGATAATATACTAAAACATGAAAAAGGCTGACATTTGAGTAAATATTTGATCACAGTGGTGAACAAGCTCATACAAACTCAACAGTGATTGTTCTTGCCTCCTTGCTCTGAAATTAAATATGTTATATGATTTGATATATGATTTCCACATCAAAACATTATCCTATTATTCCACTGAACACAATAATTTCAAAATCAATAGTTATCTCTTGAATACATAAAGACTATCTGTATAATTTTCATATATTGTTTTATACTTTAACTTTGTATACATGAGCATCAATTTGTATATATAAAAGTACCATAAAAGTCAAAATATTGTGTTATTTATATAGTCTACCATTTATGTGTATGAAATTTTCTACATAAAGAATAGTACATTGATATCAGTGTCTTAGAATAAATCAATCAATAACAAATCTTCCTAGAATATTTTGTACCATGTTCTATATTTTTTAATTGAATAGTAGACACAAGAATTGCATAAAGCAAAAATTAAAACCTAAAATCCGAACATACGCATATAATAAAGCCACAATATCAAGCCAGTGTCTAAACAATTTTCAAGCAGACTTCTGCTTCTGTGCTACTGAAATACCTGAGGACTTTGCTTGGAAAGTGGGTCATCATGGAAAGAAGTGGGAGAAGTATGTAGACTGCTCATCCTTTCAACTCCTGCTTTCCCTTTTCCTCATTAATTCTACCCAGTTTCTTTCTGATCCACCATCAGTTGTGCAGTGTCTTTCATCATAGGTGCAGGGCCTTTCATCATATATGCAGGGTCTTTTGCCAATATATTTTTCCCTCATGAGTCGCATAAAAGTTTTCAGAAGTTGGTACACATGATTTTATATTCCCAAGATGCTAAGGAGACAAAACTGCTAAGGGCTAGGGGAGAGAGAGTAAAATCTCAGGGCAGCGCGAGCTTGGAAATTCTCCATATTCATTCTGACTCATAGCTATGGGTCTCTCAGTTCTTCCAGAATGACTACTGAGAAAGGGGTGTGTGAGAAATAGATACGAAGCAAGAGGTGTAGCTAGCTCAGTACTGTCATCCATCAAGATAAGCCTGTTCTCTAGTTTTTGTCCTCAACATGCCTAGCTCCAAACATGTTCAAAGGAGTTTAGGTTGTGTAATATATGCAGTCCTACTCATCTATGCAATAGGAGGCATCAATGAAACACATCAAGGAGGAAAATAGGAAACTAGATCAACACCTTATGCAAGGGTTCTATTGAAAGTATAATCATTGTAATTATGATCACTTCCTTAATAGAAAATAAAACACTATTTACTGAGTTATTAGAATCATTTGCTTGTTTTAACAGACAAGGTTTTCTTGTATAACAAGTAAGAGTTCAGGACTCTTCAATAGTGAAGAACATTTGCTATTCCTACAAATGACCCAGATTTTGTTCCCAGTACCTGCAGTCATTAAAAGTCTCCCAACCAAAAAGAGCCCAGGTCCAGATGGGTTCAGTGCAGAATTCTGTCAGACCTTCACATACACATACACATACACACACACACACACACACACACACATAATATTAATTCTTTCAGCCATTGATAGGCATTTGGTTGATTCCATTATTCATGGACAGTGTTGCTATGAACATTCATATGTAAGATTTTGAATGAATATAATTTTTAGATACTCTTGAATGTGGAACTAAAAGTAAAAAAAAATGCAGCAATTTCATACTTAAGATTTTGAGGAAATTCTGGCTTATTTTCCATTGTTTTTGCATCAATGTATCTACCAACAACACACAAGGGATAGTCTATCTCATCTTCATTGCTCATTGTTTGCTCTTTGTACTGTAACCAACTTAGCAGGTATAGCATGGCATCTCAATATGATTTTGAGATATATTTTTCCCAACAGTTAACCACATTGAGATTCATTTAATTTGATCTTTTTATCTAAAGTCTTCATAAGTTAGAATCTTGACATTCTAATTATCGGTATTTCATTTGTGGATCTGGATTTTTTGTCAAGTGCATAAATAGTTGTAGTTGCCTTTCTGAGTAAAATGGCCCGTTCATTCGTATGTCTATTCATGTTGCCATATCAATATGCCACAAATTGTATTTTGCTAATATTTATGATACAAGTACTTTGTGCCTTATTTTTTCTCATTTTCATACTCCCTTAGTGAATATATTAAAATCATGGTTTGCTCTCCCCAAACTCCTTCCAGATCCTCTCCATCTTCCACCACTAAATTCGATGTCCTTCCCACCCTCCCTTTCTCCCTCCTTACCTCCCTCCATCTCTCCTTCTCTCCCTCCATTTCTCCCTCCTTCCCTCCCTCCATCTCTCCCTCCCTCCCTCTCTTTAGAAAACAAAGAAATCATTCTGGAAATTCCTCAGAAAACTGGACATAGTATTACCTAAGGACCCAGCTATACCATGCCTGGGCATACCCCCCAAAGATGCTCCAATATATGTAACAAGGACACATGCTCCACTATGCTCATAGCAGCCTCATTTATAATAGACAGAAACTTGAAAGACCCCAGATGTAACTCAACAGAGGAATGGATACAGAAAATGGAGTTCTACTTAGCTATCAAAAACAATGACTTCATGAAATTCTTAGACAAATAGATGGAACTAGAAAATATCATCCTGAGTGAGGTAACCCAGTCACAAAAAGCACACATGGTATGCACTCAATGATAAGTGGATATTATCCCAAAAACTTGGATACCAAAGATACAATCCACAGACCACATGAAGCTCAAGAAGAAGGATGACCAAAATGCGGATGCTTCAGTCCTTCTTAGAAAGGGAGTAAAATAATCATAGGAAGGAATATGGAGACAAAATTTGGAGCAGAGACTGAAGGGAAGGCCATTCAGAGACTGCCACACCTGGGGATCCAGCCGATATACATACAGCCACCAAACCCAGACAATGTTGCTGATACCAAGAAGTGCATGCTGAAAGGAGTCTGATATAGCTGTTTCCTGAAAGGCTCTGCCAGAGCATAGCAAATACAGAGGTGGATGCTCACAGCCAACCATTGAACTCAGAACACGGTATCCATTCCAGGATTTAGAGAAATTGTTGAAAGAGCTGAAGGGGTTTGCAACCCCATAAGAACAACAATACCAACCAACCAGAGCTCCCAGGGACTAAACCACCATCCAAAGAGTACACATGGACAGACCCATGGCTCCAGATGCATATGTAGCAGAAGATGGCCTTGTTGGGCATCAATGGAAGGAGAAGCCCTTGTTCCCCAATATACATCAGGGCAGGGAGGCAGAACGGGTGGATGGGGTGGGTGGGGGAACACCCTCATAGATGCGAGGGGAAGGGTAGGATAGGGAGTTTATGAATGAGAAAACAGGAAAGGGGATAATATTTGAAATGTAAATAAAAAAATTTTTAAAAAAAGGCAACGAGGCAAACAAGCAAGCAGAAATATCAGAATTTTAAAACAACACACACACACACACACACAACTCATAAAATCACAAAAAGGAGAAAACAAAATATACAAGCAAAAGAGAAGTAAAAAATTTATTCCAGATAAGTAGTATAAGACACAAAGTCTACAAAATATCAGTGACTTTGTTTTTTCATTCTTTTTCCTTAACCTGTTTTTATCTTTGACTGCAAAGCATGGCACTTGTAGATAGAGTTAGGTAATGTTTTAATCACTATATCAGTCTTGATATTAAAAAGCAAAAATTAATTTAACTATTAATTATTATAATTTGCATTTAATATAATTACCAATAAAATAATATTACCCCTCTCAATGTTATGGGATGTATTTTGGTTCCTTTTATTTCTCTACTTCTCCATTATTACCTTCTCTTTGCCTAGATCAGTATTTTCTAGTGTAGTATTTTTATTTTCATTTCAATTCTCTTACTATATGTCTGAATTATAATTTAGTGGCTTTCTTGGGAATTTTTTTTTACACTCCAGTTTTTATTCCCCTCCCAGTTCATCCCCTGAGGATTCCACATCCCATATCTCCCTCCCACCCCCACATTACCTTCTACCCAGTGTCCACAAAGATGTCCCCACCACATCCACCCCACTAGACCTCTAAACTTCCTGGGGCCTCCAGTCTCTTGAGGGTAAGGTGCATCTTCTCTGACTGAACCCAGACCTGGGAGTGCTCTGCTGTGTATGTGTTGGAGACCTCATCTCAGCTGGTGTGTGCTGCCTGGTTGGTGATCCAGTGTCTGAGAGATCTCAGGGTTCAGGTTAATTGAGACTGCTGGTCCTCCTACAGGTTTACCCTCCTCTTTAGCTTCCTCCAGCTTTTCCCTAATTCAAGCAGAAAGGTCAGCAGCTTCTGTTTTTTGGTTGGGTGCACATATCTGCATCTGACTTTTTCAGCAGCTTGTTGGGTCTCTTTGGAGAGCAGTCATAGTAGGTCCCTTTTGTGAATGCCCCATAGCTTCAGTAATGATGTCAGGTCTAGGGTTCTCCCCTTGAGCTGGATCCCACTTTGATCCTGTTGCTGGACCTTCTTTTCCTCAGGCTCTTCTTCATTTCCATTCCTGCATTTCTTTCAGACAGAGGGGGCGTGGGATTATGTGTCAGAGCATTGGCTGTGGGATAGCAACCCCATCCCTCACTTAATGCCTTGTCTTTCTGCTGGAGGTGAATTCAGTAAGTTCCCTCACTTCACTGTAGGGCCTTTCATCTAGGGTACCCACCTTTGAGTCCTGAGATTCTCTCACTTCCCGGGTTTCTGATACATTCTAAAGGGTCTTCCCAACCTCTTCCTCCTGAGATTGCCTGTTTCCATTCTTCCTGCTGGCCCTCAGGGCTTCAGTTAGTCCCTCCCCCCCCAACAATACCAGATCATGTTTCACTCTCTCCCACCCCAACCCTTTTCCCTCCCCCTCCCTCCCTCCTTCTCCACTTGTGGTTGCTTTCTTCTCCCTCCCAATTGGAACTAAGGCATCCTCAATTGGGCCCTTCAGCTTATTGACCATGTTAAGTTCTGTGCACTGTATCTTAGGTACTCTGTACTTTTTTTTTTTTTTGGCTAATATCCACTCATTAGTGAGAACATAACGTCCATGTCCTTTTGGGTCCGAGTTACCTCACTCAAGATGACATTTTCTAGTTCCATCCATTTGCCTGGAAAACTCAGGATGCCCTCGTTCTTAATAGCTAAGTAGTATTCCATTGTGTAAATGAACCACATTTTTGGTATCCATTCTTCTGTTGTGGGACATCTGGGTTGTTTCCAGCTTCTGGCTATCACAAATAAGGCCGCTGTGAACACAGTGGAACATGTGCCCCTGTGGCATGGTGGGGCATCTTTGGGGGAATATTCCCAAGAGTGGTATTTCTGGTACTTTAATGTAGTGGTTATCATATCTGCTTTACATGCAGAATGTCCTGAGTTCGAGCCCTGGTAGAACCATGTGGTGTGCTAGTTACTTTCTTGGGAATTCTTATTAACAGCTTCATGTCTTGTCAACATCTTATTAATATATTCTGTTCAAGATAATTTTAATAACATAAAAATTGTCTTCCTATATTAGTCATATTCCCCATTAACATTTTGCATCAAAAAATTGGACCTTTATCATTAAGAGTCTATAATATAACTTACTGATTATTGCTTTTTATGGTCTTAACTCTAAGTTAGGTTGAAGAAGACAAATGTTAGAAAACAAAACTAACGACATTTTAGGAACTGTACTTACCTTCTACAGCCCTTCACCTTCCATCTCACTAGCATATTTTAATTTTCGTTCAAAATGATATTTTAGTATTTCTTACAGGTCAAATATATTAATAAGAAAATTTGGGGGTTTAATAATTCACCAATCCCTTGAATTCTCTTCAGTTTTGGACGAAGAGTTTTATTGGTTTTAGTCATTTACTTGTCGCTCTAACTAAATCATCCCACTATTATCAAACTTTCATGGTTTCTCCTAAGAACTATACCCTCTTAATCAAGATGCCTTTTATATAATGGACTATTCAAGGAGCATGTTCTCTTAGGATTGTTTGATTTTAATATGTCTTTTTATATAATTTTCTGAGTTTATCCTTCTAAGAGTGATTGAACGTGTGAAGTATATAATTCAAGTTTATTTTTTAAAATCAAATCAGGAAAGTTTTCAGTACAAATCACTATCAAATCCTACTTATTTCCTGCCATTATTATATAACATTTAAATAAAATATTCTAAAGTTAGTATAATAAAATCAAATATTCATTAGAATAGAACTTCAATCCTCTTTTTAAAAAATTTCTAGTACTTTATTCATATTTTAGTAAATGCCATTTTCATGGTTTTCTTTATACTTATTTAGTCGTGGTTACCTCAATTCTTTGTGTTTATTTATAGTAGTTCATTCAAATTATTTTTCTGTAAGTCAATAATCTATAGGTGATTTCAAAAACTATTTTCTATAGGGTAACTTTTTTTCCTTTTTGAGAACCACATTTCAATGTTTCTCTGTGTGTATCAGATTTTTTCTGGAAATTTTAATATTTTCAAATAATAATACTACAGCAATTCTATAAATCAGACTTTTCTCTCAAGAGTGTGCATTGATGTGGTTTATTATTACCAACATTATTACTGTGAGTTACACTATTGCTGTTACCTTCCTAAGTGTCATTCCTAAACTAATTCTTTAAAGTCTGTATATTCATTATATATGTCATTCGTTTTTTTTTTTTTTTTTTTTTTTTTTTTAAGGGACATTGAGCTTTAAAGTTCAGATTTTTTTTTTAAAGATTTATTTATTTATTATATATAAGTACACTGTAGCTGTCTTCAGACACACCAGAAGAGGGCATCAGATCCCCATTACAGATGGTTGTGAGCCAACATGTGGTTGCTGGGAATTGAACTCATGACCTCTGGAAGAGCAGTCGGGTGCTCTTAACCGCTGAGCCATCTCTCCAGCCCATGTCATTCGTTTTTAAAGGGAACCTATAATTCATGTCTTAGTTACTAGGATAAATTGCCCTAACGAAAGCAACTTAAAGAAGAAAATATTTGTTTTACTTCACAGTTTCAGAGTACAGTTTGTGATGAGGAGGAAGTCACAACAGAAGAATCTTGAAGCAGCTAGTTATGACCATGTTGCATTCACAGTTGGGATGAAGAGTGAGATGAATAGTTGCTATTAGCTCACTTCCTCTTTTGAATACTGTCTATAATCCTAGCCTAGGTAATAGTGTTGCCCATGGTGGGTATTCTTCACGCTTCATTAACCTAATCATGAAAACTCATAACATGCATGCCTACAGGCCAGTCTACCAGGTGATTCTAGGTCTAAAGTTAGCAATTAAAATCAACCATCACATTATACAGAGACATCTTCACATGCTTTGAACCTAAAGGTTTCCTGAGGGGCTTTACTTATCTGTATACTGAGGTATCTTTTCAATGTTCTTTTAAGCAGTTGATGACTGTATCTTAAGCTTCACTTCCTGTTTAAAGAAATATTCAGTATGATTTAAAGGATAGAAATTTTTCCAAAATAACCCTGAACATACAGAGGAGCTTGCATATGTATGTGTCCTTGTAAGTTCTCTGAAACATGTTAGAGTTTTTCAAGGTACTCCATGGATAATACTCCATGGATTAGTCATTTTCTAGTTATTTAGGTCTTTTGACTCTTTGCACAACTTAAATGTGAAAATCTATAGATTTTTCGTGTTGCTGTTGCTGGTGGTTTGTTTGTTTTGTTGTTTTCTTTTTCTGTTTTTGTTTGGCCTGTTGTTGGTGGTGTTGTGTATATATAACACAGTAAGTAGTGGTGTCCAGAGAGCTGGCTTCCCTGTGAATGAGGATTTAGGAAGCATTGAACTCCCCTGTCCTTTTGCTTTGTTGAGCTGCTACTTTTCATAACTGTGTCAAGGGACAAATGAGTTGTAAGACTCCTGTGATGCTGAGGAAGGGTGCTCAACTTATATTTGAGAGAAAAGTTTTCTTTTTAATTAGACAAAAAGGGTGAAATGTAGGATGATGTCACAGGTGAAGCAGGTACAAGATAGAAGGAGGCCTGACATTGGATGAGAAGGAAGGATAGGCAGGAGAAAAGTCTGAAGGAAGAGGAGGAGACTGGAGTGAAGAGAGAGGAAGAGAGGAGGAGGAGAGGCTGAGAAGCCATGGTAGGACAATGGAGGCTGACGTAAAGATCTTACTTTGTGTATTCGCAGGTTGTTATCAATGTTCTTGAGGGATGGATGGTACCGGGCTTTGTATGTTTAAGTGGACAATTATTTCTTATCAATTGGATCTAAAAAAAAAAAGACAAGTTTAAACTTCCCAAGACTCAGGACAGTGATGACAATAAGAATGTAAAATAGGAGACTCCATATTCATCCACCTAGAGAGACTCCAACTTGACAGTCTTTTCTCTGACTCAGAGTACTGCTAAAAAATGGTGTGGGTTGAATGTTTAAGGGCTGCTAAGAACAAAGACCAATGCAGCAGCAACTTGGCACAACACCAGGAGCCTACATCACCACACAGAAAAAGAAGAAGCAGCAACAGATTCCCAAGGCCATCAAGAAGTAACTATTTTCAAGCTGTCAAATTATATTCACAGCCCAGAGAAGATGTATACCCAGTGAAAGTAGAAAGGGATACCAGGTGTCACTGGTGTCTGCGAGGGATCAATGCATCATGCACCCATCACCAGAATAACGGCTTCTTGCAATAGATGGGAAGTAACACAGAAGCCAAGAACTTCACAATGTCCAGAGAGTGAGACACTTTGAAGCCCTCAGTCTCAAATGGGATGTCTTCATCAAATCTTACCCCAAAGAGCTCAAGAATCTATGTAGAAGAGGAGGCAGAAAGAATATGATAGGTGAAAGAGGACTCTAAGGAAATAGAATCTTCCAGACACAACTGGACTGATCTATGTGTGAAATCACAGACTGTGGAATCACGGAGACCTGTACAGGTTTAAGTCATATGGTGTCCCAGCACTGAGTGGGGAAAGTGGACATGGGCTCTTATCTCTAACCAAGAAGCTATTTGCAATTGTTGCCCATGGCAAAGGAAAAATTAGTTTCCTGTGACAGAGTCTCACGGGGTATGTTAACCATATTTCAGAGTAGGTTCATGCCCAGAAGTTGTTGGCCAACACAAAATAAACTCAAGTAGTTCTGTAGAGTATGTTTCATGTTGCTTTGCTGGGATTTATTTTTTGTGTTATTGGTCTTTTATTTATATATTTGGGTTTCTGTTTTGTGGCTTAGTGAGGAAGTGTGTGTGTGTGTGTGTGTGTGTGTGTGTGTGTGTGTGTGTGTGTGTTGTGTGTGTGTGTTTCATTTTGGGTATTTGTTTTGTAAAGAGAGAAAAAACTAAAGTTGCATGGGAAGAGAGACAGGAGGCTCTAACAGGAATTAGGCAGGAGGAAACCATGACCAAAATATTTTGCATAAAAATTATTTTCAATAAAAGATAAAGATAAATAAATAAATAACAGCCTAAAGAGTTATAGGAAACCAGCTAATCCAATAAAACTCCCTTTGTCCAATAAACCTCAGAGAAACTGAGAAAGTGGTTGCTTTTCCAAATATAGAAGTTATTTTTATTTCTATTAATTACAATTTTTCTACAGTATAGTTTAATCATTTTCCCTTCTCCTAAGTCCTCCCAGAGCCACCCTACCTCTCCAACCACCAAATTTTATGTTCTTTCTCTCAATCACTTTGTCTTTAAAAAACACAAAAATCAAAATCAAAACAAACAAATTAATAATACAAATTATGAAAACAAAACAACCACTAAAACAAAAAAAATTGATGGTCAATACACACACACACACACATGCATATATGTAATAATTACAATTAGAATGAAAGTACTCAAAATAAAGTGGGGAAGACAATTGACAATTAGATATTGTTTGTCATCAACAACCTCCAGTGTCAGTAATGAGTTACATCTTGTTGAGTCTTTGGCCAAAGGATCCCCTAGAAACTTTCAAACATCACAGGCTATTGTAAAGATTCTTAGTTTCTCTTCCTTTCAACCTGGTGACCAGGCCACAATGTTGAAGACAACAGTTACTTATTTGACAAAAAGAAGTGGAAGTCGAACAAAAAGAACTGGAAGTTTCATCACTAATCATCAGTGTTATTCATGCTTAAAAGTATTCTGTACTGAGGGAGAAAAGTCATCATAAATATGACCTAGTTACAAGCCTACTGCAGTGACCTTTTTGCAAGATATACTGATCTGATCATGGCACAAATGTTATCCGAGTAATCTTTGTTAAATTCAAGGTCCATTCCATGACATGGAAGCAATCCCTGACATTGCTAAAGTGGTCAAAAAACTGAGACTAGGTCGTGCCTAAGAGAAAATAAAATATGATTATTCTGCTGAAGGAACACTGTAATGAATTGATTCAAATGATCTACTGCTATACACATAGATCAATGACTCAGCCTGCATCAGAGAAGCTTCTTCATGCAGAAGATGGGAATTAGCATGGGCATCCACACTGGACAGTATGCAGAGGCAATGTGCCATTTGGAGCAATCGGTCTCAACACGGTGTCTTCATTAAACCCTTCCCTTCAAGACTTGGGCAACTCTGTGGCAAAGGGACAAGAAGATTATAAGAACCAGAGGTGATGAATAACTCCAAGGACAAGACCAATAAGACAAAAAAAATGCCACCCCAAAAGATTTAAAATAATTCTTATAAAGACGTTAAATAAACTCAAAGAGAAAATAACTTGTGAAATATTACCTCGTTGTAATTCCACTAAAACTATTTTATTTGTAGATAGTTCCATGAAGCCATTACTTTCCCCACATTTTAGAAATTTAGGTTCAATATTTCTCCAAATGGGCATTCTGCTCTTTTCTCTCTTGCTTTTAATTTTGAGATTCTATATATTTATATAAGATACAGTTTTATACACACATGTATGTATATATATATATATGTGTGTGTGTGTGTGTCTATATATATATGTGTGTGTGTGTGTGTGTGTGTGTGTGTGTTAGTATCATACTTGTTCCTTGTATCTTTTTTCTGTACTTTCTCATATCAACTGTTTCAAAGAAGTTGTCTGAGTTATATTTGACAGATAGTTTTTATAACTTTATTCTGCTTTTGAAATTTTTAATGAAATACTAACTTAGTTATACTTTTATTCAGTTCTAGAACTTCTGTTTGATTCTCCCTCTGTTGATCCTCATTTTATATAGGCCTCACACTCCTGACTATTACTAGTTTTCTCATTAAGTCATTTTAATTTCTTTATAACCATTATTTTAAGTTTTCTCAGTGGTCAACTAATATATCTGAATTATACAGGTCAGTTTGATTAATTATTTTGTTCATTTACATCCCACATGTTGCCCCCCTGCTAGTCCCCAGATTTTTTCATTCTATCCAGCCACCCCTTTGCCTCTGGGGGGAGGGGGTTTGGGGAGGTGGTGCTATCTACCTCCCAGCATTCCCCTTCCCTGGCCCATCAAGTCTCTATAGGATTAGGCATATCTTCTACTGAGGACAGACAAGGCAATAAGTCCTCTGATATATATGTGCCTGGCATTAGAATCCAGACCATGCTCTTTGGTTGGTGGCTTAGTCCCTGGAAACTCCCAGGGGCCCTGGTTAGTTGACATGGTTGATCTTCCTTAAGGTTATCATCCCCTCAGCTCCTTCAATCCATCCTGTAACTCTTCCATAGGGGTTCCCGATCTTAGTCCAATGGTTGGCTGTATCTTTATCTGTCTCAGTCAGCTGCTGGTAGAGCTTCTCAGATGACAGTCATGCTAGGCTCTTGACTGCAAGCACAACATACCATCAGTAATGGTGTCAGGGTTTGATGCTCGCCCATGGGATGGATTCCAGTTGAGCCAGTTTTGATATTTCATTTTGTTCTTTTTATTAGGCCATACCTCATTGTTCTGAAATAAATAACAAAACTCATTCAAACCGGTATTTTGAAAATGTATTTACTTGTCTAAAATCATAACTTTGTTTTTAATTAATTATTTTTAATTAGCCAAATACTAGAGCTACCCAAAAGTACATAATAGTATTGATACAAAAACAGATCCTCCTCACCCCCAATAAGCCATCTCTTAGGATAACAGCTTGAAATACTAGTATAAAGGGGAGAAAAGAATCTTCTTAAAACAAGGAAACTTCATAAAAGAAGGTATAAATATTTAATGATGTTGACAACTTGCATATAATGTAGCAATCTGAGACTAAATATCCCATTGCAAAGGGCAGAGGCTAACTGAAGCCTATTTTTCTTGTTATGTAAATAAATACAAATAACACCCACCACAATTAACTAGAACCAAAGTCCATACAACTTAATGAGCTTCTTTGCCATTATAATTTCTCCTTAGGTTGGAAACTGTGGGGCTTTACAGGAAGTTTTCCATGACGTGTGGTCAGTCAGAAGCTTTCACCTCTCTTCATCTATTACCATGACAGGAGAGCTTGTCAGTACCTCAGAAAGACACATTATGAGAGATGAAAAAGTTATAACCAATGATAAACATGTGGACTTCTCCTCACCCCATCTATTCAAAGTATTCTACAATGTAGCCCTTCAACTATTCCTAAGAAACAATTTGGATACATTCTATAACTTATCTGAGGAAAATGATGAGGTGATTGTGACCATTGGAGCCACAGCTGAGTTCGTCCTTTCATTTGAATACACAGCAATATATTTATTGAGCCTAATATTATAGGAGTGTAGACAATTGATTTTTAGGAAGGTCAATAATTCAGTATTACCTTATTCTGTGGTTTCAGATTTCCATTAGCAAATGATTTCCTTTGATAAATCTTTTATGATTAGAACTAGCTACTCTGATATCTTCATAATTGTTGACCTCACCATTGTTAATTTATATAAAAGTCTTTTGTTCTTGCATCTTACTCAAGTCCACTTCCTGCTCCTTCTCAAACATGTTTTCTCCATAAAATACTAAGGTCTACGAAGTGTCAATGCACTTTTACACATTTACGATTCGGGATGGTGCTGTGTCTATTGCAGTCCTAGACTCATACAATCGTCTGAGTCGAATTGAAACTTCATTTGTTTGTATTTGCTGTTTTATTTTGCTTGTAATTTCATCCAGTTTGATGAGGTGAGATGAATTCTCAAGGTAGTTATAATTCGGATTCCTCTTACAGTTTGAATACTGGATACTTTTGGTATAATTCACAGCCAATTGTATTTCTTCATTTATGAACTCTTTATTTCCATGTCCCGGTTTTTAATTGGATTATTTGAATTCTTGGTGTTAGGGTATTTATTGTTGGTGGTGGTGTTGTTTTAGTTTCAGTGTTTAGAGTTTTGGTTGTGTGTGTGTGTGTGTGTGTGTGTGTGTGTGTGTGTGTGTATGTGTGCGCGTGCACACACACACACAATTTATAATCTAGATACTATTTATTAGATAGTTAGTTTTCCCACTCTTTAAGCTGTCTCTCTGCTTGAACAATTGTGGCCTTTCATACATAGAATCTTTTGGATTTCATAATGTACCAAGTATCCATTGTGAACTTTATTTCCTGCCTTGTCAGAGAAGTAATTCTCCTGTGTGTATAAGATGAATTACATTCCTTACTTGCTCATATGACAGAATTAAGGTATCAGGGCTATGTTAAGGTCCTCAATCCATTTGCTTTTATTATGTTGTAATTTAGCCCCTGTACCTCCAGTATCTATATGACTTTTATAATGAAAGAATATTGGGTTTTGTTAAAGGTCTTTCCTGAATCTAATGAGATGATCAAGTGTTTTCTGACCTATGCCTAATTATATGGTAGGTAGTATTTATTGACTTATCTTCATCAAAGAGACAGCCTATATTTCTCTTATTGAGTCTTAATCTGCTTTGGGTACCAACATAATACTAGATTTGTATGAAGAATTTGGTAGTAATTTTTCCATTTCTAGTATACAAAATAATTTGAGGAATTTTAGTGTTAGTTATATGAAAGTCTGGATGAATTCTAAGGTAAATCCATCTAGTCATGAACTTTTATTCATTTATTTGGGATTCTGGTTGGGAAATTTTTAATGATTCCTTTTATATTATTAGTTTATATAGGTCTATTAAAATTATTTGATCTTGGCTTAACTTTGGTAGATAATATTAATCTATAATGTATCCATTTCTTCTAGACTTTCCAGGATAGTGGAATATAGCTTTTTAAAGTAAATCTTTATGATTATCTGAATTTCTTCAATGTCTGTTGTAATGCCTCCCTTCGCATCTCTAATTTTATTCATGTACACTCTCCTCTCACTCCTTTGGTTAATTCTTCTAAGTGTTTGTCAATGTTGTTAATATTTCAAAAAGCCAACTCTTTCTTACCTTAATTCTTTGTAATTTTTGTTATTGTTGTTTGACTTCATTATGTTCACTTGATCCCTGATTTTTGTCTCTTCCTGTCCCCAAATTGTGATTCTCAATTTAATATTTTAATTATAACATATCACGATGAGTTTATTTTATAGTTCTGTGAGTTTGTTGTTCTATAGACTTCTTTTACCTGGATATAAATCTCTTACACAAGATTTTAGAATTTTAAAAGATTTATTAAAATACCCTATGCTTCTGCTATGGTTTCTCCTATACCTATAAGGCAAAGGTTAGGCCTTCTCATGGATGTCCCAAACACTCCCCTGTTGCATTAATAATTCTTAAAATTTCTCATTGAACTTCACTGTGTGACCTAATATCTCTTCTTTCTCTTCTGTTTGCCTTCCACATAACTGTTTTCCACATTCTGCATTCTGTTGGTGATGTTTCTCCTAGAGTATGTATTGTATTTGTCTTCTTGAGTTGTATTTCCAGCATCATTTTAGGTTGGCTTCTCTTCAGCAAATCTATTTTTTATTCAATTGTCCTACCTTTTATTAACTTCCCTATTTCACTTAGCTCTTCGTTTTTATCCTGGCTGAGTGTTCCATCCATAGTTATGATTATTCTTTTGACTTCTTTTTTCTGGAAGATCTTCCAGGTCATTATCATTGGCATATCCACTGCTATGGAATTAGTAATTTGTGGAATGGAGTCATGTTGTGTTGGTTTCATTTTGTTTCTAGGATGGGACTTGTACTTCTGAAGAATGTTATACTCTGCATGGTCTCAGAGACTTGATATGGCTAGACTAATATAGAAATGACAGTCACATGGTCACGGCAAGATGGTTGGTTGAACAAGCCACTCTGATAGAGTAGACTCAGAAATTCTGGAAAAGGGAGGGACAGTCATTGCCTACAGATGAAAAGGAGATAGTATATTATCTACAGAAAAACAAGGAGGCACAGTAATTATATATAGCTACAAAGGGAGGGAGATTTAGTTCATCTTAATAGGAGGAATCTCTATATTAGAAGTCTTCAGACTATAAGCAGGGTTTATAGCTTTTCCATGCCTCTGCATTTCATTCCAAGAAGGCTTTACCACTCAAATGTGACTAAAGCATTGGATTCTATGACATGTCCACATCAAAAAATATATATTCATGAGCCTGGTATCATGGCACATGTCTTCAATCCCAGCACTTAGGTGGCAGAAGCAGATAGATCTGTGAGTTTTAGATCAGCCTGATCTACTTAACAAGCTCCAGCACAGCCAGGTCTACATAGAAGGACCCTGTCTCAAGAGAAAACAACAACAATACACATTCAACTCAGGACTTCTTTCACTCAAGGCTCCCTCTACTTCTCAAGGGAGTTTGTCTGCTATGTCTTTATTTATACTTAAATTACCTCTCAATAGTCAGGACAAGATTAAGTTGTAAGAACATTGAGACCTTGTTTTCTTTTGTCAAAATTGCACTGAAGGTTATTTGAAAGCCTACTTTTCTCTGCCTAAATATACCCTGAAGGACCACTTGATTTTTTTGCTCCTTTGATATCTTTTTTTATGTGGTATTTCAAGTCTAGTTACTCTACTTTGAATAAGTTCTGGTCAAGCTATGGTTCAGAATAGCAGTCTTAGGAAGTTTGTAGTCAGGGTGCCTGTTGGATTTATGAGGCTCTGGTTGTCCTTGGGTGGCTGCCTTTCAGTCTTTGGGGTGAGCATTATTACCTATATGAGATGTTTTCTCTTCCAGATCTCAGATGGTGGCTGATGGGTTGATAGTCTGGCAATACTAACTGACAATGAGGTTCCATGTATCTCTCGGTGAGGACTAGGGTCTTTAGATTCACAGGGATACTTTATTCAGTTGCTAGGCTCCAAGCAATCCTCAGTGTTACTTGCTGAGGTCAGGTTGGAAAATATCCATCTTTAAATTGTATTGTACTTTTTTTTCTTTTTATTCTTTACTCCTTTTTACAATTTTCCCCCTACAGGTCTACCATCTGCCTCTTCCACATCCCATACCTCCCTGCCACAGTCTCCAAGAGAATGTCCCCACAACCCCCAACCTCCATCCCCATCCCACCAGACATCCCCAGTCCCTGGGGCCTCAAGTCCCTTGAGGGTTAGGTACATCTTCCCTCACTGAATCAAGACCCGGCAGTTCTCTGCTGTATTTGTAGTGGGGGTCTCATATCAGGTGGTGTACGCTTCCTGGTTGGTGGCTCAGTGTCTAAGCAATCTTGGGGATCCAAGTTAGCTGAGACCTCTGGTATTTCTACAGGGTCACCCTCCTTCTCAACTTCTTCCAGCTTTTCCCTAATGCAACCACAGGGCTCACCAGCTTCTGTCCATTGGTTGGGTGGAAATATCTGCATCTGACGCTTTCACCTGCTTCTTGGATCATTCGAAGGGCAGTCATGCGAGGCTCCTGAATGTAAGCACACCATAGTATCAGTAATAATGTTAGATCTTGGGGTTTCCTCTTGAACTGGATCCTAATTTGGGCCTGTCACTGGACCTCCTTGCCCTCTGTATATTCTCCATTTTTGTCCCTGTAGTTCTTGACTTTGAGATGGCAACCCCATCCCTCCATTTGACACCCTGTCTTTCTACTGGATGTGGACTCTACAAGTTACCTTTCCCTACTGTAGGACATTTCATCTAAGGTCCCTCCCTTTGAGTCCTGAGAGTTTCTCACCTCTCAGGTTTCTGGTATATTCTAGAGGTTCCCCCCACCTCTTACCTCCTTAGTTTCTTATTCCATCTGCCATTTTATGGGTCAGATTATAAGCAACATCAATATCCAAGTACCAGTTATCTAACCATTCCATTTTATTCAGGTTGTTAGTATTGGTTATTTTGTGTTATAAGAGATCCTCGAATTTCTTTTAGGAGATTAATTTCTATCCCTGTGATTTAAGTACTAAGAGGACCATACTAATGTCCCAAGAATACACATGACCTAACTATATCTAATCAACATATCTTATCCCCCAGTTACATGAATGCATTTCATAGATAACCTATATCAATAATAAAAGCAGTTGAACTTATAAAGGCTTGGAATATATATCAAACTTACTTTTCCAAAACAGCCAATATAGTAAATAAAGACCTCTGCTGTCTTTTGTTGTAGGTGAGGACATCATGGTACAAATACAAGTTTCCTGGGTAAGCTCTCACAGCTCCTTGGTGGTACTTTGGTATAAACCTAGGCAGTCCATAGCAGTCTGTACTCTGATCCTGGTGCTTAAAAATTGGTCCTATGCTAGAACCACTGCAAAGGAAGAGCTGAAGAGGTAAATAGATTTGAAGCTACTCAACACCATAAGGCCAATGTGGGGGAAAACAGATTGCAAAGCAGACTAGCTCTCACATTGCTGAGACCTGGGACCTAGACATTCCTAAAACCTGCAACCTGGTACTTGACAGCTCTGTTAACTAATAAATTTCCCTCTTCTCAACTTATTTTTCACTGGATTCCTCTCACTTACAAACTCACTCACCAACAGACCCTGACTATTAAAACTAGGGGATGGCAAGTTAAAAATAGTCCAAGTTAAAAACTACACTTGAAATTTGCACAAGCAGCTGCCAATCACTTTAAAGCCTTAGCACAGAAGTAGTAACTGCTCAAGCAACATAAGCATTTTAAATCTGTCAATAATATCTTCGAGGGATGGAGAGAGTCCACGTTCTGTTTATACTGTGGATAAGACGAAATAAAATTGACCTTGTTAAAAGTTGGCAACCAAGAGGGGGTGAACATAGCGTAGCTATCATAAACAGCGTAGCTGCTATCCCTCTTTAAAAGAGAATAAAAGGAAATTCCCCTGTGGATTCTTCACAATGCAACTTCTCAAAAATGACTAACAT
Organism: Rattus rattus; assembly: GCF_011064425.1. NCBI lineage: Eukaryota > Metazoa > Chordata > Mammalia > Rodentia > Muridae > Rattus > Rattus rattus. Next base: position 25,992,105 of record NC_046158.1, read on the forward strand.
GTCCAAAAGATTTCCTAAGCTAGGGAGGCAGCTCAGTCTTTATGCATAACATTGATTCTATATTCCAGTCTTTAACATGCAGGCAGAGTCCTATCTGCAAGAATCTTAGGATGTAGAAATGTGAGCTTACAGCTGCCTCGACCAAGTTGATTTTCTCCGTCCACCTGCCAAGGGGGCAAATCAGTAACCCTATTCAATAATAGAGGTGTCCAGAAACAATCTGAATATTAGCAGGTAATTTGTCCTCCCATGCTGCCAGCAAGACCCTGCTGGGCCTGCTACTTGAAATTGCCCTCTAGTAATGAGCTTGTCTGATGTGCTTGTGCTGCCAAATACGGTGTCCCTAAAGGCACTTAAGGGATTTGAAGGGTATATGGTTAGAGAATTAGTTTTGTGTATGAAGAAGTTATCTCTGCCAGTGTACCAGCATTTGATGAGTGAAAAGGTATTCAATATACTTGCATTTTTGAAAAGTGCAGAAAGACCCCCCCCATACAATTTAATTTATGCAGTTTTAATGTCTGCAGCCACTCTCTAATTTCATCACTTTACTTTTTTTTTTCTTTATGATTGGGCAATTTTATCCATAGTAGCTATAACAGCTAACAGTGCCAGGGCCTCTAATTTATGTGTTAATGTGGTGTTCTGGAAGCTTGAGGTTAAAATGATGAATATCACCTGGGAAGAAGATTGGAGGCGCACAAAAATAACTGGCAAGTCGCCTTGTAGAAATAGCTCTCAACTTTATCAAACCATGGGGTAACATGTCAGATTATATTATGTACAATTAATTATTAATGCAGTCTGGGCCTTATTTTCAAAAGCACAAACAAGCACTTCCAATAATTTTCTTCCCATGGGAAAAAAAATCTGTCGTGCCCCTCAAATTGAGCAGCAAAATGTCCCTTACAAAATACCTTAAGGCTTCCATTTTTCCAGATTTAGCATGCATCTGAGACAAGAAAGCTTTCACAAGCCTCCTTGCCATGGACAAAACAGAGATGTGTTTTTGCTTAATTAAAATTCTTTTTTGGCAACAGATGTCCTTGCAAAAATAGCTCAGAGTGCGGTGAAGCATTTTTATGGGCTGGAGTTCAGCAACGAGAGGCCGTCATCTGCCTTCTCTGCTCAGAGAGCAACACAAGAGAACCAGGTGGCTGGTCACAGTTTGAAAAGTGAACAAATGTATTTATTCATTCTGAGCAATTTGCAACCTACTGGGAGAGCAGGAGCCCTCTCCCAGCCCCTTGCTTCTGAGAGCAGGGACTGGGAGAAAAGGGAACTGCTTAATTGCTTTGCACAGTTTTTCTCACTAAAGCAATTAGCACCTAGAGGAAAGTCCAGGAGGACACAGTCAGGCCTCAAACACATATGGTGGCCGGAAACTGGCTTGCCTACTGGCTCAGGCACACAGGTGATTCAGTCAGCAATGTGGTCTCTCTCAGGCAGTGCTGTGGAAATGCTCTCTTCCTACTTCTGACTTTCTCCTCCACTGAAAAGCCAGTGTGCAGAGTGAGCGGAAGCTTATCGGCCTCGGATGCTCCCAGGGAAAACTAGAAAAGACTATCCTCAGAGACTCCAGACCTTAAACAACTTAGAGCTGCACTGTGGACTAAAATGGCTACTGAATAGCAGGTGAGAAAACAGATAAACCGACAACCGTCACTTGGTTGAGCCTCATATGAGCTAAGCCAGGCTCTATCAAGATGTGCTTTTCTCTGTGCAAGAGGGAAGGTGGGAAATGAGCCTAAATCTCTGCTCGCAGACTGAACGGGCTTTAGCCTTTTGACCCTCCTACCCTCAGAGTGCTAGGATATGAGCAAAGATCACCATGCCATAGCTGGATATATACTTTGAAATATAAAAATGAGGCTTGTTTGATGGGACACCTGACTTTTATGTATGGCAATATTCAATTTGAGTCAGAATCTTGAGTTCTCTCTCTCTCTCTCTCTCTCTCTCTCTCTCTCTCTCTCTCTCTCTCTCTCTCTCTCTCTCTCTCTCGATTTTTTAACCTAGCTTTAAGACAGGATTACAGAAAAGACATTCTACTTATTTTTAGCATACTGTCAATGGCTGAATCAGATAATCCACTAATGCACAGCTCCTTAATTAACTCAGACAATCACAGAAAGCTCATGGCACTAGATCTTTCCAGTAATCAAAGTCTTTTTCTTGAGATACAGAATCTCTGTAATATTTAGCCACTTCTGTTGGAAGGCATTATAAAAGGTATTTTTTAAATGTCCCTTTTGATCTGGACTAGTCACCCAAAGGTCACTTCATACATGGGCTACCTCTTCCTTTTGTGCAAAAAGAAAGCAGTAAGATACTTTACTGAGTACTTTAAATTGTCTGATTTCCTTGTGGGTGGGTGGATACTTTAACAAGGTTTCATCCAAAAGCCTGGGAAGAGAGGAAGTACACCGTGATGTTATTTATACATTAGTTTGATCATTATTTGCTGCTAGATACCATCCAGGAGCAGGAGCTTTGCTTTAGTAGAGAGATACACAAAGTTCTGGACATCTGGCAGTTTGAGCTATGACAGAGCAGGTAGCGATTATAGCATTGAATTCCTCCTTCATCCACTCGCTCATACATTATGCAATATCATGTCATTTAGAGCTGAACCCTCCAGGAATGAGCCTTCATCAGCCAGGCGAAAGGGACTCCCTTTGATTTATGCACCCTGACAGGCATCTCCAGGGTTCAAGCTTGGGAACAGATCATCAAATAGGCTTCGTGAAGGGAAGCTTCCTGCTACACTGGGTCGGAAACATTTCTAACCTGATTCCACTTTGAGCTGAAGTCTATGTACTAGACTAACAACTTCTAAAATAAATTTCTAGCAACATTATTAAAAGTTTGCAGTGCTGTGTAGGAAGAGGATTCTGAAAAGGCTGGCTAGGATTAAAATAAAATTTTAATTTATTCAAGTATTGTAACTTCTGTTTTGGCTATTTGTGTCATTATCCTCTATACGCTTTCACTTGGAGATTATAAATGAACACATAAATGTCTATGCATAGACCACATCTTAAAGTGAGAAAGTCTGTATCCAGCCAGCAAGACTGGGCCAATTAGAAGGTCCTCAAATAGATCTGGAATAAGCAGAGGGTTGCTGTTTGTTAAGAGGAACCCCTTTAGGGGTAAGGTCTTGCATTTACCCACCTAAAGTGCCACGATATACTTTATGTTTCAAGGTGAACAGGTTGGGGTTCTTTCTGCCTACTGTATTCAACATGCAAGGGGAGTAACGTCGAAGGTATTCCTATCCTTTAGACAGTATTCTAGAACCCCAAACATTAAGAATGACATGTCTCAAATCCTTTCTGAACTATAAATTTAAACTAACATGCTCAAAGATGTACGGCATAAATGTGCGTGCTCAGAAATGTGTCTACCCTTAAAGGAATTGCCTATATGAACATGTGTGTGCTCCCTCAATAAAATTCCTAGGCTTCCTGTGTTTCAGGAGAGCATTACTTTGGAAACAATTCTGGCCCTCTCCTTACATGCTTGCTGTATGAAAAAGCCATTCTCCAAGTCATTCCTTGTCTATGGTTGTTCTGGCTTTGTATTCACCAACATAAAACCATTGGATTCAGTTATATAATTGAAGAAACAGAAACATTAAACAGAAAGGAGAAAGGCTCATAGAAAGAAAGAAAACAAAGAATGACTTGTCCATCTCTGAAAGGTGGTTATTACCAAGGAGTCCTACATATATCTATCAAGGAGGTAGAAGTATGTATTTATTTCTTTTGTAAACATCTGTACAGGGTCCACAACCCATGATAGATTGATAGATTGATGTGAGTGTGTGTGTGTGTGTGTGTGTGTGTGTGTGTGAATTATTATTGTTGTTACTTTACTTTATGATAATGGGGAATCCATTCACATGTATATCCATTCACATTCCAAATAACATGTCCCTGTAGCATATTTGAGGACTATATTGGCATCATTTCCCTCCTCCTTTCCTCCCACCAATTCTTCCTTTGTCTCTCCTTTTCCTTTTTTAACTTCATGGCCTCTTACTTTATGTTTATATTCCTGAGTGTATTTACTATTCATTCTCTATGTATATGTGTTTAGGGATGACTGTTTGGATTGGATAAACCATCAGAAGGCTCGTCCCTGTGAGAAGATTGCTTCTTCCTCTCTCAGAATGCTGGTATACAGGCTAATTTTATGTCAGTGTGACACAGACTAGAGTCATCTGAAGGAGGGAACCCCAATTTAAAACCTTCCTCCATAAGATTGTACAAGCTAGCAACCAGTGCCCCTCTGTGTCCTCTGCATCAGCTCCTGCCTCTAGGTTCCTGCCCTGCTTCAGTTCCTGCCCTGACTTCCTTCACTGATGAGCAGTAATATGGAAGTGTGAGACAAATAAACCCCTTCCTCCATAGCTTTTCTTCTGGTCATGGTGTTTCACTGCAGCAATAGAAACCCTAAGTAAGACAGTCCATAATGGAGGAAACATTCCCTACTCACAGAAAAAGCTACTAAGACAGCATTTGCTAAACTATGCTATTCCGAAAGAAGTATATTAGGTACATCTTCTACTTAAATATGTTCAACTTACATTGGATTGATTGGAATGTAACTCCAGAGTAAATTGAGATAACCCATTGCCTGGAGATTCTGTGACTTTCAAAGAAACCAAGAATATCTATCAACCTAAATAAGTGTAAATACTTGACCAGTATTGACAAACAAAAGTTACTTCACAATTCATTGTGCTTAGCATAAAAGTTGGGGTCCAGAGAGATGTCTAGTAGGAGTATTTGTGTTCCATAGATGTGTCAGTCCAGGGCTCTTTTCTGAAACTTCTTCCATTTTCCTAGTCTTTATTTTCTATTACTATTGGGTTGCAAATTCAAATGCTTCCCAAGACCTGGCATAGGAAATCCTGGCTTTACTGCAAGAGCTTCAATTATTATGGTATGACAAAAGTCATTGTAATTCAAGTCACTTCAAAGTGCTTTAATTGGGCAAGCAAGCTGACACATGAAGACCTCTGCTGGACTGCAAGCCTACCTTCCTTTGGAAAATCCATATGCAGCAATCTCAGAAGTCCTCCTCGCCAGCTCCTTTCCATTTTGCTGCTTCCATTGTACTACCTCAGGGTTATGTGGCTGTAGGCAGATGCTCTTTCTACACAAAATATATGAGTAGAGAAAAGATGGTATAATTTCATCAGTGTATACAGCATACATGAACAGTAGTAGGACATTGAACCATATAAATATGTACAATTAAAATGTGTTTAAATGTAACACTTAACTCACATTTACAATTGTATCCTAAGTGCTTAAGATACCAAATATTTGATTTCTAAATAAAAGATGAGACTTGCCCAAATAATTATACAGATCAAACTGTCCATAAATATATTATTTGCTGCTAACTGTAATCAATATTTTATGAAATTTCAAGTACATGTCATCATATAAACACATGTATGTATTTACTAGTCTCTTGGCAAGATATGTATGCTGACTAACAATAGAAAAAAAAGTTCTGTGTGTCTATTTTTAAAGGGAAGAATGAAGCAAGACAGAAGAAAAAGACACGGTGATAAGAATGGAGAAGTTGCTTTAAGAGGGATGGGGTTTATTTAATTAAAATTATTCAAGTGATCATCATCACATCTCATCTACCAGACAGAACCTATTAAGTGAAAGGCTCTGCACCAGAAGACCATGTGTTTACATGCAGTTGACATGATTTGGCCTGTGGTTTTTGTTTTTTGTTTTTGTTTTTGTTGGGGGGGTTGTTTGTTTTTTGTTTGTTTTAGAAGTATCATATAGCAATTCCACCTTAAAATTGAAAATGTTCACATTAAGTTTCTTATCTTCCATATTCTCTTCCAAAACAATGTGGGATCTCCAGTTATCTGTCAATATTGTCCTGCCACCAACATTTACATTATCTGAATGGTCTCCTTAGACAGTTGAGTTCAATTCCATCCAGGGTAGCAAGGAGAAATCCATGTGCTTTGATGCACACACAGCGGTATGTGGAGTCTACAGAGTAATGCAGAGATGGAAAGTCTATAAGGTTTGGGCTGGGTCTCTAAGGACAGGAGGGCAAGAGGAGGACTTGCCTTTGCTTTTCAATAATAGTACATCAAAAATTAAAAACAACATATATGAATATATAAAATATTCAGAGCACTGGGAGATACTGTCTTCCATCTCAAGGGCAGCGATTATTACTAAGTGTAAAAGAAATCATTGAAAGAATCGATGCTTGTCTAAGTCTAGACCATATGGCCAGTCAAGGGGCTTCTGAGAAATTCTGTTAAGCTTACAGGGACTGTGGGTGGAATGAAACTTTGCAAACTTCTAAGATGCAAGGTTCTTTCTCCGTGTACTATGTGGTTTCTTTGTAATCCCAAAGAATTCCTGGCTAAAGAATAGGCTAGAAATGTAGGGATTCTTTGAAAAATTAACTGCAGCTTTTAGTTGCTAAATATCCTTTGAAGAAAAACATGTGGCAAGAGAGAGGCTAGGTGTCCAGGAACACCATGTCTTATCTATTCCAATTCTGGTTTTATGAGATTTAAAAATATATCTTGGAACATGCTATTAAGGTCAAGAGTAACTTGGAAGCAGACAATGAAATGCATTCTACACGTTCTTGGGCATACTTCTTTAATTCCCATTCTCAACTATTTCAGTTAAATTACTTTAAAATGTCAAGGCTCTAAGAAGTGTAAACACATAGTTATGCCTAGAGATGAAGAAGTGTAAATACAAAAGAAGAGAATTTCCAAGGAAAATAATTTTCCACAGTAGAGAATATTAACAAAGAGGACAAATAAATAATTGCTCAATAAAGAGAAGACCGAATTGAAAGGAAATAATAAATCACATGAAGATATTTAAAAGGTTTCATTCAACAGAAAACTGTATACCAGTAGCTTAGTCCAACTCACAGCTATAATAAAATTTTAGCTATGTGGTATATTTTGCAAGACATAGAAAAGTCCCCAGATTATTTTTCTGAAAACCTTTAGTAGATTGTTTTACGCTATTAATATAGTTACACTGATCAGCTAAATTTAAAGTAATAATAACATGAGCTAGCCACAGCCAAAGAAATAACAAGAATACTACCCCCCCAACAAAAACAAACAAAAACAAACAAAAAAAAACACTAAATACCAATTTTATAAGTTTTGCTTTCATTTCATTTGCTTTCCTTGGATGTGTTATATAAATTCTCTCTCTCTCTCTCTCTCTCTCTCTCTCTCTCTCTCTCTCTCTCTCTCTCTCTCTCTCTCTCTCTCTCCCTCTGTCTCTCTCTCTCAAGCTCTCTCTCTCTCTCTGGCTATCTCTCTCTCTCTCACTCTCTCGCTCTCTCCTCCCTTCTCTGTCTCTCTTTCTCTTTCTCTTTTTCTTTTTATTTCCTTTTACTTTTTCAGACAGAGTTTCTCTGTATTGCTATGGCTGTCCTGGATGGTACACATTCTGTAGACCAGACTGGCAGACCTTAAACTCAGAGATCCCGAGTGCTGGGATCAAAGGTGTATATTACCACATCTGGCATCTCCTTCATTTCTAATGTGAGATTCAACTATGTGGTTTCTGTGGATATTTAGAACTCCAAATTGCATATCGTTTTATACATTTTCTGGAGGAAGCAATCTATTACTTGATACTAAAACTTTTACAAGATACTAGTTAGCAACTTCTAAGAGGAAAACACATCTTGTTTTTTAGAGTATCTTTTTATTCAAAAAAAAAGTAAGACTATGTAAGAAATAAAATCAAAATAGCTATGACCCACTGCCACTGTCTCCCTATGCCTTAAGAGTCTTCTTTTTTTGTTGTTGTTTTGGTTTTGGTTTTCTTTATTTTTTCTTTATTTTTATTGGATATTTTATGTATTTACATTTCAAATGTTATTCCCTTTCCTGGTTCTCCCCTCTACCAGCCCCTCTCCCCCTGCTTCTATGAGGATGCTCTCCCTTCCACCCACCCACTCCCACCTCACCACATTGGCATTACCTACACTGGGGAATCCAGCCTTCACAGCACCAAGGGCTTCTACTCCTATAGATGCTAGACAATGCCATCCTCTGCTACATATGTGGCTGGAGCCATGGGTCCCTCCATCTGTACTCTTTGGTTTGTAGTTCAGTCCAAACTCAATGGAAGTTGGGTTGGTTGTTCTTTGTATGGGGTTACAAGCTCATTCTGCTCCTTCAGTCCTTTCTCTAACTCCTCCATTGGGGTCCCCCTGCTCAGTTCAATGGTTGGTTGCAAGCATCCTCCTTTGCATTTGTCAGGCTCTGGCAGAGCCTCTTAGGAGACATCCATATCTGACTCCTGTCAGCAAGCACTTATTGGCATCCACAATAGTGACTGGGTTTTTGCGGCTGCCTATGAAATGGATCCCCAGGTGGGGCAGTCTCTGGATGGCCTTTCCTTCGGTCTCTGCTTCACTCTTTGTCCTCTAGACAAGAACAATTCTGGTTTAAATATTCGAGAAAGGTGGGTGACCCCATGCTCGACCTAACCTCTGGATATGGTCTGTACAGGAAAATACATCTTTAGGGAAAAAATAGAATATAGAAAAAAATTCAGTTTCTTTTCTAAAACTTTTTTTGTTTGTTTGTTTCTTTCTTTTGTTTTGTTTTGTTTTGTTTTAGTTTACAAAGAATCAGAATTCTTTGTGGCAACTTTCAGACAATATTTGTTTTTGTTGCTTCTTTTTCTTTGTTCCAAGAAATGGAGTAAACCACCAACCAAAGAGCTGGTTGGTTCTAGGCCCCTGCACATGTAGCAGATATACAACTTGGTCTTGTCCCCCAACAAATGGAGTGGGTGCTTATCCTGACTCTAGGCTACCTGTGGATCCTATTCCCTTAACTAGGCTGCCTTGTCTGGCTTCAGTGGGAGAGGATGTGTCTAGTTCTGCAGTCAATGAGTTGATGATATACCAGGGTGGGTTGCTACCCAGGGAAGGACTCCCCATTCTCAGAGTTCAAGAAGGGGATATTGGGGGCCTGTGAGTGGGGGACTGGGAGAGCTGGGACTGTGATCAGGATATAAAGTGAATAAATAAATAAAATTTTAAACATGAAGTAGCGCTAGTCTGCCTGACTAGATAAAGGCTGTTGGTGTGTGAGTTAGGTATGTAAGCACAGCATAGAAGTGGCTCACTTCTGTGAGTTTGGATGCTTCTGGGCAAGAATAATGAAGTTTGCATGTCCTATAAAGGTCGTGACCCATTCAGAAACTTCCAGCTGGAACACTAGGCTGGTAGGAAGAGTATAAGGAGGTGGTGAACATAGGAGAAAGCACAGTATTCCAAAGGGAACTGCCTCCTGGTTAGGCATGCAGGTGTGGCACAATGTGATTAATGTGACATGTGCTTTGTCTTGCCTACATAAGCACAGCGTATCCTGAGTAGGTGAAATCAGCAAACTGGGGATTGTCTCATGAGAAAAGAAAAGTCAGAAAATCACAGAACTATAAAATGTTACAAGAGGAGTTGTCCACACCTTCATTCCTTCATTTCAATCAATGTGTGTGTGTGTGTGTGTGTGTGTGTGTGTGTGTGTGTGTGTGTGTGTGTGTGTGTGAAGGATTGAAGAAAGGAGAAGGGAGATGGGGGAGGAGAAAGAAAGAAATACTTGAAAAGTAAAACTTCTGGCTTAAGGTGTAACTCAGTGTTTCTCCAACATGCAGAAGGTCCAGCATTTGATTGCCAGGGTCCCATCAAAATTGTTTTTAAGTCAGTTAAATACAATACTTCTACATATTTCACTACTTTGTCTCATTTAGCTAGGCATGCCCATACCCATATCCAGGTGTCCAGGGCATTTTTCTATCAGGTATCATACAGTTACAAAGCTATATACTCTTCATGTCCTACTGTATCTTCTAAACCACCTGTATGAAAGGTCCACACACCACACATTTACAGTAGAATATAATCATTTGACTTGTTTTCCAACTTTGTGCTTCTCATGGACAGAGTTGTTTTTTTTTTCCACATTGAATTCCTAGTACAAAACAAAAAGAACTACAAATGTTACAGAGGTTCTAGTTGATTTAAGAAAAATGCACCCTGGATGCTTTAGAACAGATGTCCTCTCAGTGAAATATTCAGACCATAAGCATCTTCATCACCTGAGATCTTCTTAAGTTGAAAAACTGTAGACTCTGCCTGTATCTACTGAACCCTAATCTCTGTGGTAGGGGCAAAAGACATAATTACATGAATAAGTATATAAATACAAGAGATATTTCTTTACTACATTTTATTCTTTTGTGGCTGTTGTTGCTCTGTTTTTGTTTGTTTGTTTCCTTGCTTGGCTTTTCTTTCTTTTGTTTTTGTTTGTTTGCTTGCTTTCGAAACAGGGCATCTCTGTGTAGCTCTGGTTATGACAGAACTCACTTTGTAGACCAGATTGGCCTTGATCTTAGAAATCCACCCACATGACTCTGCCTCCCAAGTGTTGAGAATATACATGTGAATCACCCCACTTTACAGTTTATTCTGATTTTAAAAGTAGTATTTTATCTGACTTGGATAAATGGAAGACTAGAGCCTGCCTCCTCATGAGCCAGTGAAAAAGAAGACTCAGAATAAGAAAAAAGTTGACTTAACTTCAGAGAGAGAAAATGAGTTTTAACCACTCACAAAGGTAGTGATGACAGAAATGTTTGAAGGGAAGGTCATCACACAGAAAGAAACCACACTGAGCAATTCGATGAAATAAACAATACTGGATGGCAAAAGTCTGACAGTTCAAGATACAAAATCAGTAATTTCAATGTCCAAATTTTATTTTTAAACAGATGATTCATTTTAAAGGTTAAGAAACTTCAGAGTTAAACTATTCTGTAGGAAAAAATGGATGTAACAGATACCTAAAATATATTTCATTAAATATAAACAGAAAGCACATACTTCTCAGCAGCTCCTGAACATCATCTAAAATATAACATATCCAAACTTATAAAGCAAGTCCTAAGAAAGCAAAAGTCAAGATTATTTCTTTTATTAATTAATTAATTAATTAATCTAATTTTACATCTCGATCTCTACTCCCTTTCAAGGTCTCCCCTTTAAAGAGTACCTCCTCCTGTTTTACCTCTCCTTCTCCTCTGAGAGGATGCCCTGCCTCCCTAGTACCCCTCTACAGGATTAGGCTCATGCTCTCCCACTGAGGCCAGACAAGTCAGCCCTGTTAGGGAACAGATCCAACAGATTAGGGACAATCCCCTCCAGTTGTCGTGAGACCCACATCTGCTACAAGTATGTTGGTTGCCTCAGTCCAGCTGGTGTATACTCTTTGGTTAGTGGCTCAGTCTCTGAGAGCTCAATGGTCAGGGTTAGCTGACTCTGTTGGTCTCCCTGTGGAGTTCATAATTATTTCTCGCATTTTACCAGATTATACTGGTATAAATCATAAAATGAATAGCATGAGAAACTACACAAAAACACAAAGATTGAGAATTATTCCTTTGGAAGACCACTGATTCATTGGAAACCCAGGAAGGAAACTTTCCACTTCCTAGAATCAAATGAAAATAAAATTACAATTTACCTGAACCTTTGGGATACAGTTAAATTGGCTCTCAGAGAAAAATTTACAACTGTAAGTACTTATAAATATAGATATCAGGGACTGGGAAGATGGCTCAGTGAATGAGTGTGCTTTCTACCAAGCTTAATAACCTGAGTTAGAGCCGAAAACCACATAATAGGAGGAGGAAACCAACTTCCATACATGTGACTTTTAGTATACACTGCCCCCCTCAAACACAAAAGAAAGGTAAAAATAGTTTTAAATGAAATATCAAAAAAAGCTAACAATGCAACTCAAAGTCTTAGAAAACCAGGAATAAGGCAAACTGAAAAATAGGTGACAAAAACTAGTAAAAATCATGGCAAAACTTAGTAAAATGGATAATTTTAAAACGTAATAAAAAATCACTCAAAAATATCGATTCTTTGAAGTTAAAAAAGACCTTCCAGAATGTAATGCTAGGACCAGATATATCCATTGCTGAATTCCATTAAACCTTTAGGTGACCACTAACATTCCTCTATTGTTCCACCAGGTAAGAAGGGAGGGGAAACTACTATATTCCCCCCACTTAGCCAGAAGGACTCAGACACCAAAACTAAATAAAAATACAACCTCAGCAAACTATCGAGCAATGTTCATGATAAATATAGGTATAAAAACTCGAAATGAAGTGTGTATAAATTATATTAAAGAACACATTAAGAAAATCATACAACATGGTCAGCTTGGTTTCATTTACAAAATGAAATATACAAAATCTGTCCAATATACAAAAATCAATAAATGTAACACAAGTCATGGAATTTTATAACATGGAATGAGAACCCAGAAATAAGCTTACAGAACTACAGCTATATAATTTTTAACAAAGGTATCAAAGGCGTTGGAAAAGAGACAGCCATGTCAACAAATTGTTGCATCCTATAGATGAGTATAACTGGGTCTCTCTCACTTGCACAAGAATCAATTCAAGATAGACCAAAACTTACATTTTGAAACCTCTAGTGCAAAATAGGTAAAATGAATCAACATACAGGCATAGGCAGGAGTTTTTTTTTTAAAAAAAAAAACAAATTGAATAGATAAAAAAGAGTGCCAAGAATTGAAAAGTGGGATTATATGAAATAAAATTATTTTTTTCTGTACAGCTAAGGAAACAATAAGTAGAATGTATTTGTATCCTGAGAAATGAGGGAATATCTTTGCTAACAATAAATCAGACAGTATTAATACATAGCATATGTAAAAGTCTCTGTAAATTAAACATAAATATTTCAAATAAAATCTAATGAACTAAATGATTTTCAAAAGAAAAAGAGAGAGAGATAAAGCAAGGAAGAAAGAAAGAGAGAAAGAAAGAGAGAAAGAAAAGAGAGAAAGAACAGAGAGATACAAAAGTGGTCAATAAGTTTTTGAAGAAGTATGCAACCATATTTTTTTTCTTTTCTTTTTTTTTGGAGCTGGGGACCGAACCCAGGGCCTTGCACTTGCTAGGCAAGTGCTCTACCACCGAGCTAAATCCCCAACCCGTATGCAACCATATTTATCAGGTGCTGCCTGTAATTTTAAAGGCTACCACCTTTGCCCGGGATCAGTCATGCTATCATCCCACTCCCAAGATCCTTGAACCCTTGCATCCATGGATAAAAGACATATATACAGACAGACAGACAGACAGACACACAGACAGACACACACACACACACACACACACACACACACACACACACACACACACGCACAGTATTTTCGACTTGCTTTCTAGGCACAATTGCTGGGCGTTACTATCTCCTGCCTGGAAGAGTATGCCCTTACCAACTTATTATCTCTGTCTCTCCACCTGCCCAAACCGACAAACATTCTTGGCCACTGGCCTATAGCAGATGCCACATGTCCCAGCTCTCCTTGAGACCTAACATGGTTGCTGCATTCTTCTTCCTCCAAAACATGACAGAAAGACCCTCTCTCCTTCCTTGCTTCTCCCTTTACTTCCTCAGAACTGGAAGTCCATCCTCACCTAGCAACTGCCCCTCCCACCCCCAGCCTTCTTTACTGACAAGTGAAGAACCAATTGGGAAACAGGACATTTATATCAGAACCTCCCACTTACAATCAGGAAAGTGTGAAAACTGCTTTGAGTTTCTGTCTTACCCCAATTAGAATGACTATGATAAAAAGAGCAAATGTTAACAAATGCTAATGATGATACAGGAAAGTAACTCTTGTGTACTGATAGAGGCATTGCATATGTAAGCGCATTAAATCAGTCCTGAAGGTTTTAACTTTGGAATTAAAAATAAGTGCCATATGATTCAGTTGTACCACTCCTGTATAAACATCTGAAGGTTTCTAAGTCCAGCAGCCCAGGATAATTCTGTACTCAGGCATAATACTGCTGTATTCACATTAGGTAAGAGATGGAATCATTGTTTATGTCCTCCATCAGATGAATGAGTAAAGATAACATGGCATACAATAAAATTTTATTCAGTCATAAAATAGTGAAATCATGACATTTGAAGGAAAACAGATGCAGCTAAAGATCATTATATTAAATACATAATGCAGAGTCAACAAAAACTCCGTATTTCCTCATATACATCCACTTTGTTAGATTGAAATATGTGAGTGTAGGTAGAAAATAGAAAGAGGACCATGAGAAGAAATAAAGGGAAAAATTGATCTCAGGGCAGGGAGGGTGAAGTAATAAAGAAAGACGTGGAATAAGGAATACTTTAGGGGAAGTAGAGGTCCAGAAAGAGAGGCAGGAAGTATAGTATGGTGTAGAGGAAGACAGAGTCGAATAAGAGGAAGTAAAATGTCATATATGTATGAAATGCCACAGTGAAACATTCTATTCTATATACTGTCTTACAAAGTATAAATAAAGTTTTTAAATTATCTTTAATCTTTTTTTTACAGTCCAGTCATTATCCCTCTCCAGATCTGCCCTCCAACAGTTCCTCACCTCATTCCTTTTCCCCCAGCTCAAAGAGAATGCCCCACCCCCACTTCAGCAGGCCTCCCCACTCCCTGGTGCCTCAAGTCTCTTGAGGGTTAGGAGCATCTTATCTCACTGAGTCCAAACCAGGCAGTCCTCTGCTGTATATGTGTTGAGGTCCTCATATCAGCAGCAGTATGCTGCCTGGTTGGCGGCTCAGTGTCTGAGAAATCTCTCTGGGGATCTAGGAAGACAGCTGGTCTTCCTATGGGATGACCCCCCTCCTCAACTTCTTCCAACCTTTCCTTACGTCAACCACAGGAGTCCCTGACTTCAGTCCATTGGATGGGTATAATTATCTTCCTCTGTCTCAGTCAGTTGTTTGTTGGGCAACTCTGACACAGCCATGCTAGGCTCCTGTCTATAAGCACACCATAGCATCAGTAATAGTGTCAGGCCTTGGAGCTTCCCCATGAGATGGACCTCAATTTACGCCAGTCACTGGGTATCCTTTAACTCAGTCCCCTCTCTACTTTTGTCCCTGCAGTTCTTTCAGACAGGAACAATTCTGGATCAGAGTTTTTGACTATGGGATGGCAACCACATCCCTCTACTTGATGCCCTGTCTTTCTACTGGAGGTGAAGACTACAAGTTTCCTCTCTCCACTGTTGGGAAGTTTTGTCTAAGGTACCCCTCCCTCTGAGTCCTGAGAGTCTCTTATCTCCAAGCTCTCTGGTATACTCTAGAGGGTTCCTCCACCTTCCATCTCCAAATATTGCATGTTTCCATTCATTCTGCTGGCCCTCAGGGCTTCACATCTGTCGCCCTCTCAATACCTGATCATGTTCCCCTTTTTCCCTGCCACTCCCCTCTCCCATCCAGGTCTGTCCCTCCCTCTGCCCACCATGATTAGTTTCTTCTCCCTCCCAAGTGAGATTGAAGCATACTGATTTGGGCCCTTTCAGCTTATTAACCTTGAATTCTGTAGATTGCATCATGTGTATTCTACACTTTTTTGACTAATATCCACTTATTAGTGAGTACCTACCATGCATATCCTTTTGGGTCTGAGTTACCTCACTCAGAATGAAATTTTCTAGTTCTATGAGTTTACCTGTAAAACTCATGATGTCCTTGTTCTTAAAAGCTAAATAGTTTTCAATTTAAGACATAAGAGGAATGATTAAAATCTCCTGTTGTAGAAAGGGTAAATAATTTTCATTGTTTATGGTTTTTATAGGTAACCTTAAAAGTTAGCACTTGTGACTTGTGTTGCATTGTGTGAAAAGCCTGCAAGCAGACAGGTATATGTATAATGTCATACTAATACTATACTGTCACAATATAATACTATAATGTCACAATGAATAGAAAAATGAAAATTAAATGTTCTCTTTACCTCTTCAAACAAGCCGCACCTCTTATCCTCCAAAATAATAACTATTCAAGGCTCAGTATATGGTTTGAGACAGCCTATGTGCTTTTGTGTGTATACATTTACTTACACAGAAGCTTTACAAATTAAAAAGACATTATCCTATATGTAGAGTTTTATGACTATCTTTTGGGCCTTCTTTTTACGTGTTACAAGTTATGTTTTCATGTCAACACACATAGTCGTTGTACCTAGTTGCTTGAAAACACACATTGTGTTCATTCCTACTAGCAGACATATCCTAATTTATTTCAACAACTACTATTGATTCACAGTTATGATATTAGTCTCTTCTAACAGATAATGTTTCAATCATGTGTGGGTGTATGTGCGCATGCGGGCAGGCGTGTGTGTACAAGTCTATTATTTTCAAACAACTGATCTTTTGGAAGTAATGGGAAGCAAGTCCATGTGCATTTTTGACTGTGCCCACATTCATCCTTAAGCTTTATTCTTTTCAACTCTGCTTGACCACATTTCCGCTCATTCACTTCTGATCTGAGAGACAGGCTGGCAGAGATAGCTATTCTACAGAGGATCCAAAGGCCTAAATAGCTAAATGCCAGGGGTGCAATCATTGACATTGACTCTTTTTGGACAGGCCTGAAATGCTGTGGTATTGGGCTTTGAGTCATGGTGATGTGTACCAGATCTTCTATTTGTTCTTTTCCAGTACATCTTCAATGCTGCACCTCCTGCTATAAATTCTAGGGGATCCCAGGTGTGAATGCTTACTTCTACCCATTCAAAAAGCAATCCCTTACTTTGTACGAACTTTTTCCACTATACTAAATTAACTCTTGTGAAAATAGAAAAGGTGTGAATCTGAACTTACAGTTTGAGTATTTAAATGCACTATTTTGAATGTACGAATCTCTGTAGATGTCCTCACAGAATGTGAAAGGTCCCATGCATACATATTAGACAGTCCTAGATTAAGTGTCCTCCCTCTTGGTAGTAGTACCAAGTGGGAAGACTGTAGCCCATTGGAAGCTTTCTTTCCTTACCCCTAAAGGCCTATCTCTAATCAAGTATCTAGACATCCAGCCTCTTCTAATAGAATGGTTACAGTCAGAAGCAACAATATATAGATATAGATAATATTATATTATATATACAGAGATCTATTATAGCAAGTTATATATTATAGATTTAGTAACTGTATTAATTACAGATTTACTAATTATATGAAAATCTAGATGAATTATAACAATGAGTTCATTTAATTATAAAGTCTGAAAAATTCTAGGACCTACTAGCTTTGGGTTGAAGAATCTGAGGTGCTGCTAGTAAATTTACAAGACATAAGAGCCAACTTACTTTCAATTCATGTCTAAAGACAGGAAGAATCCTGCAGATCAAGGCTCTAAGACCACGAACTTCTCTCTACATCATGAATGCTCTATTTTTTGACATACTATGGTCATCAACTTGTTGGATGAAGACCACCCCTATTAGGGAAGCTATGATTTATCCAATCTGCTGTCTCAAAGTTTTTATCATCAAAACACTATCACATACATATGCACAATACTACTCATTTTAAAAAAATCTGAGCACCTTGTATCTGGGTCAACTTAATCCATAAGTCAGCCATCACAGGAACTATCAGCTTTGCTTCATCGATGACTATTTCACAGATTTAACACTAACAACACTGACTTGTCACTGGTCTAAGTATAAAGTGAATAATGTGGTTGACCAAGAGACTTCCCCTCACCATAAATATAACACGAATATACAAAGAAGTAATTAATTGCTCAGAACATGTTGATATCAGCACACACATTGGCATTTCCAAAATTCGGAATAAAACAGTGTGGCTCATAGGTGAATAGATAGATAGATAGATAGATAGATAGATAGATAGATAGATAGATAGATAGATAGATAGATAGAGATTGGATTAGATATATAGATATATAGATGATATACAGATATATAGATATATAGATAGGTACCTGAGGCCAAAAAGAGGCCTCAGAATCAACTTGGATCAACCCATTCTGTCTTCACATAAAGATACACAATGATACAGTGACGATGCCACAAATGTCTAAGCAGAAGAAGTTTAAGCCACACAGCTGCTAAGGACTTTTTCTCGGTCCTGCTTTATCCTACAAAATGCCAATTACCACTCAATCAGACATAGGTTTTCCTTTACTTTTCTTATTTATGGAAAAATTGCACACAAGGGCAAACCCAACCATTCTAAGCTCACAATATAGATCCTCCATTAGGCTTCTCATTCATACACCTTTCACATCCATTTTAAAATGTGCCTCAAGGCCAAGATAGAGGCAAGCATAGTAACTATGACAATACAAGACAGCTCTAAAGGACAGGCAAGACCATTTACTAATGTGTCACTGTTCTTTTCTTAGGTATAGTACATAAAAGAAAAATACTACAAGGTTAAAGTGTTTCCAAGGACAACATGTTAAGGAATGAATCCCATCGTCCATTATAATTAAGAATGCATGTGTGCAAACGTATTAAAGCCATTAACGATGTATTACAGCAACCCATTGGAATGAAGTCAACATGTTGCTAATTGGACTGCCTCTTCTCTGATCAAGAAGTAAGAGCTCTCTTCCAAGCGTCCCAGACTCTCATGGACCTGCCAGTAAATCTGTCTTCCTTCAGTCAATCTCAGCACACTTCCTTGTCTGCACAGCTGCTTGTGAGGATTGAAAACTGCTTTCTTATCTTAAAATTAAAATGTTAAATGGGTTGACAGGTTGCACTGATCTAATTTAATTAAACATACGAAAACAAAAGAACTGTTTATTTGTGAAACTGTCATAAGCCATGAAATAAAGTATTTAATCATATTCTTTGGTACCTAACCATCTATTGCAGAGGAAGACTTGAAGTGAGGAAAGAAGGTAAAGGAGTAAACCGCAAAGCATACTCTAACTTGAAACTTGATCTCCTTGTTCATGTTTTATTGGACCCTAAATTTGAAATTAAAATGAAAATCTCATTCGGTTCATTGTTTTGATGTTTGTAAAATCCTTAAATTAACAAATCTACCCTCAGTTTTCTGCTTTTACTACTTTGCTGAGCATTAATTCCTACATTAAGCTGAATGACTATTTTGGCCACCAGAATGAAGAGCAGATGACCATCTGCCCTGATAGTCTCTAATGCACAAGGTTCTTTTTCAATAACACATGCTTCTGCAAGGTAACAATCAAGATTTTGCATTTATAAATTATAAATTTATGGAAGTTGTTATTACTAAAAGTAATAACTACTAATACTAAATGAAATAATCAAGTAAACCTTAAATTTAACATATCCATGATAAAACTATAGCTATTTGTAATTATATATAATTTTTAAAAGCATTTAAAATAGTATAAAATAGCTATATATCTATTTTTTATGCTTATGTATATCCATATACATATGTATGTATATGCTAACGTGTATGTATTTATGACTGTACTTGATGTATATACATTCCCAAACATTTAGGCATAAGTGAATAGTAAAAATTTAAGCCAACATAAAAATGTTCGTGGTTTTTTTTTTTTTTATCCTTGGGAAATGAATGTTGAGGTGTAATTTTAAAAAAAGAACTCTATTTTACATATCTCTGTACATAAAGCAATAAAAATACAACCTTTGTATATCAACTTAGAATTTATATTTTTTCTTTTTAAAAATTTCATACAACTATTATAAATTATTCTATAGATATTCACAATGTATCTTTGTTCTATCTGGCTCCCCTCTCCAACTCTTGTACTCCCTCATACGTCACCCATATCCCCTTCATTTTCATGTCTTTAAAAAATAAAGTCCAATCAGTACTGCCCATATGCACTTGTGCATAGGAACATCCACATGGCCATGGCTAGCCTGGTAATGACCATCCCCTCCCTCTGGATGGAAAAAGAATGCTTCCTGTCCTAGCAGCTATGAATGCTACTGGCTCCTCAGCACCATTTTAACTCTATAATCCGTGGAAGCCTTTGGTGGAGAAGCACTGCTGTAATGAGCTTATGTATATAACAGGCATGCCATATCCAAATCCCAGGTTTTGCAGCACTCTTCCTCATTGCCTGACTCTTATATTCTTTCTACCATTCTATCATGTTTTCTTCTCTTCCCCTCCCTCTCTTCCAATCCCACTCTTCCCCCAAATCTCTCTCTCTCTCTCTCTCTCTCCCTCTCTCTCTCTCTCTCTCTCTCTCTCTGTGTGTGTGTGTGTGTGTGTGTGTGTGTGTGTGTGTGTATGTCTGTGTTATAGAAGGTCCATCTATGTGTTAATACTACCAGCCACTTATTCTTCTTCGAAGGTGGTCAAGAAGGATCTCACCTCTTAAGTTAAAGAGGGAATGAAAATTCATTTTTCCAGCTATATTTCTTCAAGTCTACAGTCCAGCATGCAGAATGGTGTGGCAGGAGACTGCTATGAATTAGAAGCTAGCTTACTGTACTAAGATACCCTATTAAAGCTCCATTCTTAAGAAATTCCAAAAAAATATATTTAATACTTACTAAACACTAACTACTACCCAGATTCTAAAGCCTCAATGTGAAAAGCACATTTGTAGACTGAAATCTGTTGAAGTTTAATAAAAAATGGTTAGCTAATAAGAATCCAGAGAGAAGAAGAGGGAAAAGATAGCACTCACTGGGAAAAACAGAGTCTGGACTGGTGTTTAAGATAGAAAAGAAGTTTATATTTTCTATTGAAAAGAGCCATGTGAAATAGACATTTCATTCCAGCCTATACAAAGTGTACATTCATATAGAATGTAAGGATCCTTGGCATGAAAAATAGCCAAATATATGCAGCTGTGGACTCGATTGGGATGACCTTAGCCAAAAGCCTAGCAATGGGGAGAGAGAACCTGAAGAGACACCGTCCAGTAGATAAATAACACCCCAAGTGGAAGAATGGGGTTACCAACCCACTGTCAAACTCTCCGACCCAGAATTGTTCCTGTGTAAAAGAATATCAGGGACAAAAATGGATCAGAGACTGAAGGAAAGGCTGTCCAGAGACCAGTCCAACTTGGGATCCATCTCATGGAGTGGGGGGAACACCAAAGTCTGATGCTATGATGTGCTTACAGACAGGAGGCTGGCATGGCTGTCCTCTGAGGGGCCCTACCAGAAGCTGACTGAGACAGATGCAGACATTTACAATCAACCATCAGACTGAAGTTGGGGACACCAATGGAAGATTAGGAGAAGGATTGAAGGAGCTGAAGGGGATAGAAACCCCATAGAAAAACATTCTAAACTAACCCAGAACTCCCATAAAATGAGCATTCAACCAAAAAGAATACCTGGGCTGCTCTGAGGCTCCAGGTACATCTGTAGCAGAGGACTGCCTTTTCTGGCCTCAGTAGGAAAGGATGTTCCTATTCCTGCAGATATTTGATGCCCCAGGGAAGAGGAGTGCTGGGGGGGTTGGGGAGTACCCTCTCAGGCAAAGGAGAGTGGGAATGGGATGAAGAACTCTGGGAGGGGACACCGGGAATGGAGGGCAATGTTTGGATTGTAAATAAATAAAATAATTAATTTTAACAGATTTTTAAAAATTAGGAAAAAAAAGATTTCAAGATCCACCTGTAAACATCATGTCAAGTCATGCATAGAAACTTAAGCATTAGTCTAAAGGCAATTGTCAAATTAAATAATAATAATAGTGAATAAGGAAAACAGAAAAAGGAGAAATGAGAAATTATGTTAAACAAGACAAAAGTAAGTTGTAGACAGAAGTTTGACTTTTAAGTGTCTTATGAAAATTAGAATGACTACTCAGAAGGAGTGTTACCTCCTACATTCTGTTTTCCCAAACGGAAATTCTTCACTTCCTTTTTTCAACTTAGCCTGTCCAGGTAACCCCAGCCATGCGATTGCCCCAAGTCCTGGGAAGCTTTGGAAGTAAATCTCACTGCAGCTGCACTGCAGTCACAGTGTGTCTGCTGACTACTCGAGAGTGAAAACAAATACCAGCCATGTGCTGGCCACACATTCCAATGGGGATCCTGCCATCTGTCTTTGTGTTCATACAGTCATTCAGATTTCCAGTTCATACCAGCTCGATGCCACTTCCAAGCAGAACTTGGAACAGTCAGAGCAGAGAGAAAGTTCACGGACAGTATGGAGCTTAGCAGAGTTTAGCACATCCACACAGAAGAAGCAATGTCAAGTTAACATGACTAATTTTTTGTGATGTTAATTTCCAAGGGAACAAGCAGAGTTGGTGACAGTGGTGGCAGTAAGTAGGACGAGCCCAGAGCCTGACTGTGTTGTTTGACTCCATTACACAACTACCATGCATGTTCTATACTAGAAGACCAATTAGGACACAAGTCAACTTTCAGTGGTCTTTGCATTATTAAACTATTCAGTCCATACAGTAAGTTTAAACAAAGCATTTGATTATTATTTGCTCTTATGGATCAAATTATGCCCCCCATTTGAAATTTTCATGCTCACTTGCTAACTATAAATGTGAACTTATTTGTAAATCAGTTTCTTGGTAATGTAATCAAGTTAAGAATAGGAAATTAGGTTGGGCATTAATCCAATATGACTAGTTTGGTCACACAGAGGGAAGTCTGGATAGACATAGGGAGAATGCTGTGAGAAGACAGAGCTGGAGACTGCAAAGATACATTTGCAAGCAACTGAATGACATAAATGGTAGTTATTGTTATAAGCAAAGGGGACAAACGTTGAATAGATTGTCCTGTGAACCTTCTGAGGAAACCAGCTCTGTAACTTCCAGACTGCACAACAGTGAGGTAACAGTGAGGTTCTTTTGTTTTAATTCTACTTCCATTTGTGGTTCTTGATTGTATCAGTCTTCAGAAACCAATATTCATTCATTTGCAGCTATGGGAAGGATACCCAGACAGTCCAAGTTCTTTTTCTCAGTCATGGATAATGAATAAGCAAGACTTTGAACCTGACTCTGTCTGTTTTTAGGCTTCCTCTGTCTCGCGCCCTGTTCTTTTCCTAATATTTTTTCACATGGGGTATTGCTCATATAATATTATCAGTACCTTCTTTAAACACTTGTGTTTTAATTGTATTTAACCATTAAAACTGGTGTGGGCTTGTAGATGTTTACTTAGTACATTATTTGGTTTTTATGACAGCTAAAGAAAATATAAACAATATCCTTCTACACTTAAAATGAGGCAGAATAGTGTTAATGTTTGTTATTTGTTATTTATTATTAATACTTATAGCTACTTTTTTATTTATTCTTCTCTCATATATTACATTCCAACCACAGTTTCTACCTTCTCAGTCTATCTACTCCTAGTCCTTTCCCCGTCTCCCTTCTCCCCACCCCCACTCCAGGTCTACTCTTCCTCTGTCTCTTCCTCTGTTTTCTTTCTGAAAATGGCAGGCCTCTCAGGGGAATCAACCAAGCATGGCATATCAAAGTCACAACATGACTAGGCACATCCTTACATATTAAGGCTGGATAAGGCAACCCAGAGGTACAGAATGGATTCCAGAGACAGGCAAACGACTGAGAGACAGCCCCACTCCCACTGTTAAGAATCCCATAAGAACCCCAAGCTGCACAACAATAACATACTACTAAATTTCTTGTAATAACTAAAAGAATAATCTTAGTGTTGAACGCATTTAACATCATCACAAACAGCCACAAGGACTCTGGTGTCACCTCTCAGTAGTAGCAATTCAAGAGAACCCTTAGTCCTGTGACTGAACAAATTCCTACAATCCATTGTGTTAAATTCCTTAATCCTCTTAATGGATACCCATACATCTACAGCATCCAGAGTTTATCTGTCTACTTGCCAACTTCTAACGATGCCTTTCATGAAAATGTAACCCAAAGCAAACTGAGCTTTCAGTCCCTGTTTCTGACAGTTCAGACACTTCAGATTTATAGCGCAGAGGTTTCACATTCAGCACAGCACTTTCATTTATTCTCACAATCATTCCTTCTTTAAGCTGTTAGGGACGAGATTAAAATAGCAGATGGGATTCTAAAGGTATAACAATACTGCTTGAAAATCTTCTTGCATCTATTGCACACAAACTGAAATTTAATGAAAACATGTAAACTTAAAGTGTGTACAAAGAGATGCACCACAGGAAACGGTTTTCCTTAAGTACAATGGAAATCGGAGACTCAAGATTCCTAGAACTTAACCAAACCCTTTATATAATTAACCTATATAAGTCAGAACTATCACCCAACCATCCTGAGTATTAATTTTTATTAAACAAAATATTTTTTTTTATTCTGGAAATCATAGACCTTACAAAGTTGGATGTTTTAAGATGCTAAAGTTTTAGGATAATAAAGACGTAAGCAGTCATGTATTTTTGCTGACTATAAAAATTGTGTGTGAGTATGTCTATTATGTGTGCATGTGTGTGCTGCATACTGGAGTATGTCTGTATATATATGATACTTGCTACGAAGCTGCCAACCCCCATTTCTCCAGAATGAGGTGCTTCAATTTATTGTCTCAATTTCAATCTGCCTGAGGCCTAAAATAAAGAGAGTCGCAATTGATTTCAGTTGGATATTTAGAAACTCATTCAGATTCTTTCTGAGTCAATTAGATGATCACAACTTGGCAGCTCAGTAAATTTCCTGCTGGGAACTAGATTGCAAGAGAAGGAAAAAAAACAAATAAAGATATTATGTGCAATTGTCCATCAAGAATCAAGCTTTCTAGAGGCAGCCATAATTGAAACACCTGTTCTCATTCTTGCTGGTGCCATTTTGAGTACAATGATGAGGAAATTATCCCATGCTATATCTATGACATAATAAGAAATACACATTTGGTATCTGCCTCCATTGCTGACATGGGGTTCCTAACATTCCATGGAATTCTAAGATTGATAGCAGGGCTACAATCATGTCGTAGCATTTGGTCTTACTCTTTGCTTCCTGACACTAGAGTTTCTGAGACCTGGGAGAGCTATGTGGTAGAGAATATTCTATGCTGTGAGATGCAAAGCAATGCATGAACAGCCACCTGAAACCTTTAAACATGCTTCACCTCTGGGAAAGGAAGAAGGGTTAGAAAATGACCTGATCATCCATGGTCAGTGATATAATCAAACATGTCTTCCTAATGAAATCTCTGTAAGAATGCTCAACACTGGGAACAGGGGATTGGAGCAGTTCTGATTTGATGAGCATATCCATTGGCCTTGAGGGTGGCACATTCTAATTCCACAAAGACAAAAATGTAAGAGTTCCTCTGCTTAGAATACTCACAGATCTTTACCCCTTTTCATATCTTTTATAGTTAGCCAGTAAGTTAAATAGACATTCCCTAGCATTTGAGAGACACTGAAGCAAATTATCAAGCTGCAATAGAAGGTTGTAAAAACCTCTGAATCGTACCAGTTAAATAACTTTTATTTGGTCCTGGACTTCATGCCTGTGAAGCTTCTCTACCTGAGGGGTCTGTAATTACTCTAAGTAATGGGTACCAAAATGGGACTCAAGGAAATGCAGTTGGTGTTTTAAGAGTTGACAAATTGGTTGATGAAGAGATAAACCCTAATATTTAATATCAGATATGTTGGCAGTATGTAAAAGACTGTTAGGATATTCTTAAACATCTCGTAGACTATAAAATGTAGAGTAATCCATTAAAAAATAGTCTGCATGACAGAAAACAGTAAACAGACAGTGGTGGCTGCTGCACTGCCTGTGCTGTGGGCAATAAGACAGGCAATGAAGACTGAGTTGTCTACCTAGAAAAGCGTGTCCAAGAGGGAAAAAATTACAATGAAGGGAAAGCATGTGTATGCTAGATTTCACATTAGCATTAGTATTGTCAGGGAGAGTATGAAAGCAAGGGATTCCACAGACGATGGAATTGGATGGAAATGGCCTGCTATTTTTTAAAGCCAAATGATAAAAGGATAAGAGCAGAACTTAGACATATCTGTGTTAAAGTGCTCCTCCTGGAATCCCAAAAACTTGGAAGAATCAGACGTTAGGAAAAGACAGTGTGTGTTAACACACACACACACACACACACACACACACACACACACACACACACACAAAGTCAGATCCTTACTACCAAGGAAGTGAAATCAATGATTCAGCAAGTCAACAAAAGCCTCAATAATGACTCAGTGCAGTTGACTATGATAATTAGAGAATATTTACCACCTAAACTCCTTAAATTTAGGAGAATTTTTAAAGAAGAAATAAAGAGCATTTCACTGACTGGCTCATCAATCTATGGTACATGGTATCAAATGGGATCAGTTTCTTAGTGTGGATAAGAAAAGTGTAGCTCCTTAAGAGCAAAGTTGTATAACCCAAGGCAAAACAAGAAACATCAGCCCTGAGAAATAATCTCATAGAAGTTACTAGGAACATTTTGTTATTGTCAGCTGAGATTCCCCAAGAACATCAAGCATGAGAAGACAATAGAATATAGGCAAACATTTATGAGGAAATGGATTATGAAACAGGCAAGATATAAAGTATGTTCACCAGGCCAGATACGGCTGTCCTCACAGGAGACTTTCTTTTTATGAAAAAAGTTGATTCAGAAAGAACGACAGTGCTAGTATAAAGTGTTAGTTAGTGCCTTGCTGGTTAGTTCTGGTCAACTTGACACAAACTAGTCACTTAGAAAGAAGGAATCTCAAGTGTAAAGTTGTCTCCATCAGACTGACCTACCGAAATACCTGTGAGATGTTTTCTAAGTGATGGTTGAGGTGCGATGCCCACCTTGGGTGATGTCACTCCTAGGCAGGTGGTTTCAAGTTCTATGAGAAAGTGGGCTGAGAAAGCCAAGGAGGGACAGCCCGCAAGCAGCTCTCTCCCTTATCTCCTTCAGTTGCTGCCTTGGCTGCCTTGAATAGTGGACCTATAAGCAGAAATTAACTCTTTCTGTACCACATTGTTTCATCTGCAGTTTTATCACAACAACTGAAGTCAAACTAGGACTGCAGCTCTACTGTGCAACACTAAAAGTTCCAAGCAGTGTTGAACATTTTATTTTTTTTATAAATTTTACACTAGGAATGAATAAACCAAAGGAAGAAAACTTATTCACAAAATCATTAATTCCATGAGCCCAAGAGCTAAGTTTTTCAGCTAGATAATTGTTTATGAAAATAATGGACACCTAAAACAAGTAGAAATATTTCCTATATGAAATAGAGATTTACAGACTACATAGTGAACCTAAAAGAATTTAATTTGTCAATGCTCCATAAAAGTGCATATAGACATGTATCAAGTGAACATGATTGTGTACCAGTAATGCCATATTAGTAGACATTGAAACATTTTATAACATTTTTGCAGGTACTAAAGCATTTTTTTATATTAAAAGTGTAAAAACAAATTTTTCCCACAGTTCAAAGTAGGCTAAATTTAGCTTCTGGGTCATAGTCGATCAATCTTTTATCTAATGTAGCTTTAATATACCAATAGCACATTTTGCCTTAAACTCAGAGGTGAAATTCATAGGTCAAAAAGGCCATGAAAGTTATAAAGAAATGACAACGCTTTGCATGCCAGAAAGTAATAAAAATTCCTCTAAACCATGTAATTTATTGACTATTCTCTAGCCCGAGTCTAAGGAAGGAAATTAATACTTTAATTATTTGACAAGGTCAAAAAGAGATATGTTCATTCTAATGAAATATTCTAATCAACTAAAAGTTATCCCATTTATATATGAAATTAGTATTGGGGATATAGAAACAAACTTTCCACATAGAAATTTAATTATTGAATATTTAATGAACACATCTTACAAAATACTCAAATTAATAACTAAGAAGACTAAAACTAAAAACAATACACAGAAATACATTCTATATAAATATGTAATACGCAAAATAAATATGTATATAAGTAAATAAGTAAAGGCTATTTCCAATTTCTTCCTAAGCAAGTAGTTCATGAGGACTTAGGATGCTCATGGAAAGTAGAAGGCATTTTCATAATTTAACCTAATTAATATGCAGTACAACTGAAAGGAATTTTTTAAAACGTGAGATGTAGCAGAACTCTTTAGTAATGCAAAAATTAAAACACTTTTGATAAAAAAACTTTAATGTGTAAAAATCATCTTTGCTGTTAACTAACAGATCTAAATGTGGTATGTTTTTTCCCCTAACACAGGAGAAGACAGTAGGTGGGAAAAGCAAAGTCTATGTCTGTACAGTAAGTGAAAAGGGACCAGATGTCCAGTGTCCATGTCATAGGATGCTTTCCTCACTCAGACGCTAGATCAAATGACTATGTCCTGGAGGAGGGGTGGCTAAATGCTTATATCAGGAGTTGCTTTTGCTAGAGGATATTCGAATAATGTCATTGTATTGGATACATTTATTTGTCATTTTGACTGGGGCATCGTACTCATATCCTTTATTAAGCATTTTTTAGTATAGGTAGGTATTTTACATTTCATTTGCAGACTAAGAAAAAGAAGTCACTTTCTTTAGTGGAATTTGGAAGAAATAAAAGGCATATCAAAGTTAGATTCCCTCTTCCCCTGCTGGACATTGACCTTCTACCCTCAGAGTTTCTGGTTCTCAGCTGTTCACAATCTGACTGCTGCATATCCCATACACCCCCACCCCTTGACACGCATCCACATTCCCACACCTTCCTACTCACAGGCCCTTGATCAATGCACTCCTATCTTCGATGTCTTAAGCATGCAAATAGCACACCAAGGGACTTCTCATCTTCTAAAATCATGTGAGGCAGTATGTTACATTAGTTGTTATCCCTCCCCCACTTCTCACAATTATGTGTGGCTATATTCCTCCCATACATAGAACCAAAATCCAATATTTATTATATGTTACGTTGTAGATATCAGAGAAATACATATTGCTGTATCACTCTTAGATGCTGAATTTCATGTCATAGTCAGTATTCCATAAACTATCATTACAGTAGTGGTCAAAGGTAAACTATGCCCTCTATTTATTTTTATTTTATTTTATTTTAATTTTCTTGATTTTGATTTTATTCTTTTATTGTATGTTTTTAATTTATATTTCAAATGTTAACCCCTTTCCAGGTTTCCCCTCCAGAGACCCACTGTCTCCTCCCTACTTCTATGAGGATGCTTCCCCATCAATCCATCCACCCTCTCCCACACCCCTACCTTGACATTCCCCTACACTGATGAGGATCCTGCCTTGACAGGACCAAGGGCTTCTCCCCCTATTAATGCCCTACAAGGCCATGCTCTGCTACGTAGACAGCTGGAGCCATAACCCATCCCTGTGTACCCTTGGGATAGTGGTTTAGTCCTTGGGAGGTCTGGGGGTCTGGTTGGTTGACATTATTGATCTCTTTATGGGGTTGGAAACCCCTACAGCTTCTTCAGTCATTTCTCTAACTCCACCATTGGGGACCCCATGCTCAGTTCAGTGGTTGGCTATGAACATCTGCCTCTGTCTTTGTCAGACTCTGGCAGTCTCTCAGGAGACAGGCATATCAAGCTCCTATCAGCATGCACTTCCCAGCATCTGCAGTATTGTCTGGATATAGTGTTCCTATATGGGATGGATCCACAGATGAGGCAATCTCTAGATGGCTTTTCCTTCAGGCTCTGCTCCACATGTTGACTCCATATGTTCTCTTGTGAGTAATTTTGTTTCCCCTTCTAAGAAGGACTGAAGCATCCACACTTTAGGTGTCCCTCTTCTTGAGCTTTATGTGGTCTGTGGGTATTCCAAGCATTTGGGCTAATATCCACTTATCGGTGAGTTCATACAATATGTGTTCTTTTGTGATTCAGTTACCTCACACAGGATAATATTTTCTAGTTCCATTCATTTGCCTAAGAAGTTCATGAAATGATTGTGTTTAATAGCTGAGTAATAATCCATTGTGTAGATGTACCACATTTTCTGTATCCATTTCTCTATTGAAAGACATTCCCCCAGATGTTCTTTTACTGTTGAGAATAGTTTTCACTATCTTGGGTTTTTTTGTTATTCCAAATGACTTTGCAAATTGCTTGCTACGTCTGAAAAGAAGTGAGTTGGAATTTTGATGGGGATTGCATTGAATCTATAGATTGCTTTCAGAATGAGGGCAATTTTTACTATATTAATCATGCCAATCCATGAGCATGGGAGATCTTTCAATCTTCTGAGATCTTCCTAAATTACTTTCCTCAGAGACTTGTAGTTCTTATCATGGGATCTTTCACTTGCTTGGTTAGAGTCATAACAGTATATTTTATATATTCGAAACTCCTGTGAAGGGTATCTTTTTCCTAATTTTATTCTCAGCTTGTTTATCCTTTGAGTAGAGGAAGGCTACTGTCTTGTTTGAATTGATTTTATATCTAGCCACTTTGCTGAAGTTAGTTATTGGGTTTAGGAGATCTCTGATGGAACATTTGGGGTCAATTAAGTATACTATCACATCACCTGCAAATAGTGGTATTTTGATATCTTCCTTTCCAATTTGTATCTCTTGGATGTCCTTTTGTTGTAAAACAACAAAAGGGCCTCAAGTATACATTGAATAGGTAAGGAGAAAGTGGGCAGCCTTGTCTAGTCCCTGATTTTAGTGGGACTGTTCAAGTTTTTCTTCATTTGGTTTGATGTTGGCTACTGGTTTGCTGTATATGGCTTTTACTATGTTTAGGTATGGGCCTTGAATTCCTGATTTTTCAAGACTTTTACCATGAAGGAGTACTGAATTTTATCAAATGCATTCTCAGCATCTAATGAGATGATTATGTGGTTTTTCTTCTTTAAAAATGTTTATATAGTGGATAACATTGATGGATTTCCATATATTGAACCACCCTGCATCCCTGGGATGAAGCCTACTTGATCACGATGGATGATCATTTTGATGTGTACTTGGATTTGGTTTGCAAGAATTTTATTGAGTATTTTGGCATAAGAAAAATTGGTCTGAAGTTGTCTTTGCTGGGCCTTTTGTGGTTTACGTATAAGCATAATTATGGCATCATAGTACAAATTGGGTTGCATTCCTTCTGTTTCTATTTTGTGGAATTGTTTGGAGAGTGGTGATATTAGGTCTTCTATGAAAGAACCTCCTAATGCTCTCTGGATACAGGAACATAGGAGCAGTCAGCAGCAGGAACCTTCCTGTTTCTGCCTGCACCCGGAACTGTCCATTTCCAGGTTTCTCTGTACCCAAATCCTCTCAGGGAGAGAGTTGGACTCTCAGAAGTGCAGACAATCCTGAGAGCTCAGAAGAGAGAACTACTTCTGCCCACATTCCTGACTCAAGAGGAACCCTCCTAGTGTCCTCTGTGCCCTCCGGGCAGAGGAACCTAGGAGCAGTCAGCGGCAGGACCCTTCTACTTTCTGCCCAAGCCCAGAGCTGAAAGCCAGTTGTCAGTAGCACCGACACACCTGAGAGCAGAACTAAGACCAACTCTTCTAGTCCAAGTTACCCGCCTGGAGGCTTCAGAACACACAAACCCAGGAGCAGCTCTCTATTCCCAGATCTTACTGAAAGAAACAGGTCTACAGGAGCTGAACACAGGCTTACAGGAGCATGAAGCCATTGTCAGAGATAGCAAGATAAGCTAATACCAGAGACAACCTGATGGTGAGAGCCAAGCACAGGAACTTAAGTAACAGAAATCAAGACTACCTGACATCATCAGAACCCAGTTATCTCAGCAAAGCAAATACTGGATATCAAAACAAACTGGAAAAGCAAGGTTAGGATTTGAATTCACATGTCATGATGATGATAGAGGACTTTAATAAAGACATAAATAACTTCCTTAAAGAAATACAGGACAACACAGGTAAACATGTAGAAGCCCTTAAAGAAGAAACACAAAAATCCCTTAAAGAATTATAGGAAAACACAACCAAACTGGTGAAGGAATTGAGCAAAACCATTCAGTATTTAAAAAATGGAAATAGAAACAATAAAGAAGGCACAAAGGGAGACAACTCTGGATAGAAAAACTAGGAAAATGAACAGGAGTAATAGACACAAGCATCGCCAACAGAAAACAAGAGATAGAAGAGAGAATCTCAGGGGCAGAAGACACCATAGAAAACATTTACACAATTGTCAAAGATAATGTAAAACAAAGAAAGCTCCTAAACCAAAACATCCAGGAAATCCAGGACACAATAAGAAGATCGAACCTAAAGATAATAGGTACAGAAGAGAGTGAAAACTCCCAACTTAAAGAGCCAGTAAATATCTTCAACAAAATTATAGAAGAAAACTTTCCAATCCTAATGAAAGGGATGCCTATAAACATATAAGAATCATACAGAACTCCAAATAGATTGGACCAGAAAAAAAATTCCTCCCATCACATAATAGTAAAAATACCAAATGCACAAAACAAAGAAAGAATATTAAAAGCAGTAAGAGAAAGGGGTCAAATAACATATAAAGGCAGACCTATCAGAATTACACCAGACTTCTCACCAGAGACTATGAAAGCCAGAAGATCCTGGGGATATGTCATACAGACCCTAAGAGAACACAAATGCCAGCCTGGGCTACTATATCCAGCAAAACTCTCAATTAACATATGTGGAGAAACCAAGATATTCCATGTCAAAACCAAATTTACACAATATCTTTCTACAAATTCAATTTTATAAAGGAGAATAGATGGAAAACACAAACACAAGGAGGGAAACTACACCCTAGAAAAAGCAAGAAAGTAATTAATCTCCTTGCAACAAAACCAAGAAAAGAGAGCCACACAAACATAACTCTCCCTTAACAACAAAATAATAGGAAACAACAATAATTATTCCTTAATATCTCTTTTTTTCTCTTATTGGATTCCTTAATATCTCTAAACATCAATGGACTCAATTCCCCATTAAAAAGACATAGACTAACAGACAGGATACAGAAAGAGGACCCAGCATTTTGCTGCATACAGGAAACACACTGTAATGACAAAAACAGACACTACCTCAGAGTAAAAGGCTGGAAAACAATTTTCCTAGCAAATGGTTCAAAGAAACAATGGAATAGCCATTCTAATATTGAATAAAACTGACTTTCAACCAAAAGTTATCAAAAAAGATAAGGAAGGACACTTTGTATTCATCAAAGGAAAAATCCACCAAGATGAACTCTCAATCCTGAATATCTATGCTCCAAAAGAAAGGGCACGTACATTCATAAAAGAAACCTTCCTAAAGCTAACAGCACACATTGTACCTCACACAATAATAGTGGGAGATTTCAACACCCCACTCTCATCAATGGACAGATCATGGAAACAGAAACTAAACAGAGACATAGAGAAACTACAGAAGTTATGAACCAGATGGACTTAACAGATATTTATAGAACATTTCATCCTAAAAGAAAAGAATATAGCTTTTTCTCAGCACCTCATGGTACCTTCTCAAAAACTGAGTGTATAATTGGTCACAAAACAGGCCTCAACAGATACAAGAAGATTGAAATAATTCCATGCATCCTATCAGATCACCACGGACTAAGGCTGCTCTTAAATAAGGAAAAAAACAAAACAAAAACAAACAGAAAGCCCACATACACATGGAAGCTGAACAATTTCTACTGAATGATAACTTTGTCAATGAAAAAATAAAGAAATTAAAGACTTTTTAGAATTTAATGAAAACAAAGGCACAATATACCCAAACTCATGGTACACAACGAAAGCAATGCTAAGAGGAAAACTAATAGTTCTGAGTGCCTCCAAAAAGAAACTGGAGAGAGCATACATTAGCACCTTAACCATACACCTGAAAGCTCTAGAACAAAAAGAAGCAAGTACATCCAAGAGGCGTAGAAGGCAGGAAAAAAAATCAGCTTCAGAGCTGAAATCAACCAAGTAGAAAGAAAAAGAAATATGCATAGAATCAACAAAACCAGGAGCGGGTTCTTTGAGAAAATCAACAAGATAGATAAACCCTTAGCCAGACTAAGCAGAGGGCACAGAGAATGCATCCAAATTTACAAAATTAGAAATGAAAAGGGAGACATAACAACAAAACCTTAGGAAATTTAAAAAAACCATAAGTTCCTACTACCAAAGCCTATATTCAACAAGACTAGAAAATCTGAAGGAAATGGATCATTTTCTAGACAGATACCAGGTACCAAAGTTAAATAAGGATCAAATAAATCATCTAAAGAGTCCCATAACCCCTAAAGAAATAGAAACAGTCATTAAAAGTCTCCCAATTAAAGGAAGCCCAGGAACAAATGGGTTTAGTGCAGAATTCTATAAGACCTTTATAGAAGACCTAATATTACTACTCTCCAAAAAATTCCACAAAATAGAAACAGAAGGAACACTACCTCATTTCTTCTATGAAGCCACAATTATGCTTATACCTGCACCACATGAAGAACCAACAAGCATAAGAACGTCAAACCAATCTCCCTTATGAATATCGATGCAAAAATACTCAGTAAAATTCTCCCAAACAGAATCCAAGAACCCATTAACATAATCCATTATGTAAACAAACTCGAAGAAAAAAATGACATGATCATCTCATTAGACACTGAGAAAGCATTTGACAAAATTCAACACCCCTTCATGTTAAAAGTCTTAGAAAGATAAGGAATTCAAGGCTTGTATCTAAACATAGTAAAACCAATATGCAGCAAACCAGTAACCAACGCCAAACTAAATGGAGAGAAACTTGAAGCAATACCACTAAAATCATGGAATAGACAAGGATGCCCACTCTCTCCCTACTTATTCAATATAGTTCTCGAAATCCTAGCCAAGCAATCAGAGAACAAAAGGAGGTCAATGGGATACAAATTAGAAAGGAAGAAGCCAAAATATCACTATTTGCAGATGATATGATAATGTACTTATGTGACCCCAAAAGTTCCACCAGAGAACTACTAAGACTGATAAGCAACTTCAGCAAAGTGGTGGGGTATAAAATTAACTCAAACAAAGCAGTAGCTTTCATCTACTCAAAGGATAAACAGGACAAGGATGAGATTAGGGAAATGACACCCTTCACAATAGTCACAAATAACATAAAATACCTTGGTGTGATTCTAACTAGGCAACTGAAAGATCTGTATGACAAGAACTTCAAGTCTCTGAAGAAAGAAATTGAAGAAGAGCTCAGAAGATGGATAGATCTCCCAGGCTCATGGATTGGCAGGATTAATACAATAAAAGTGGCTGTTTTGACCAAAGCACTCTACAGATTCAATGCAATCCCCATCAAAATTCTAACTCAATTCTTCATAGAGTTAGAAAGATCAATTTGCAAATTCATTTGGAATAACAAACACAAAACAAAACAAAACCCCAGGATAGTAAAAAACTATCCTCAAATATAAAGGAACTTCTGGGGGAGTCACCATCCCTGACCACAAATTGTATTACAGAGCAATAGTGATTAAAAATCCTGTGTTATTGGTACAGAGACAGGCATGTAGACCAATGGAATAGAATTGAAGACACCTATGAATACACATATAGAATAGAATCCACACACCTATGGTCACTTGATCTTTGACAAAGGAGCATTTTCAACAACTGGTGCCAGTTCAACTGTAGGTCAGCATGTAGAAGAATGCAAATCGATCCATTCTTATCCCCCTATAAAGCTTAAGTCCGAGTGGATCAAGGACCTCCACATCAAACCAGATACACTCAAAATAATAGAAGAAAAAGTGGGGAAGAACTTCAAACACATGCTCACTAGAGAAAATTTCCTGAACAAAATACCAATGGCTTTTGCTCTAAGATCAAGAATTGACAAATGGGACGTCATAAACCTGCAAAGTTTCTTTATGGCCAAGGATGTTGTCATTAGGACAAAAAAGCAGCCAACAGAATGGAAAAAGATCTTTACCAATCTTACATCCAATAGAGGGCTAATATCCAATATATACATAGAATTCAAGAAGTTAAACCCCTGACAGCCAAATAACCCTATTTAAAAATGGGGTACAAAACTAAACAAGAATTCTCAGCAGAGGAATATCAAATGGCTGAGAAGCACCTAAAGCAATGTTCAACATCCTTAGTCATCAGGGAAATGCAAATAAAAACAAACCTTGGATTCCACCTCACACCCCTCAGAATAGCTAAGATCAAACACTCAGCTGACAATAGAAGCTGGTGAAGATATAGAGAAAGAGGAACACTCCTCCATTGTTGGTGAGATTGCAAACTGGTACAACCACTCTGGAAATCAGTCTGGAGGTTCCTCAGAAAATTGGACATTTTACTACCTGAGGGCCTAGCTATACCACTCCTGGGCATATACCCAAATGATTCACCAGCATATAACAAAGACACCTGCTCTACTATGTTCATAGCAGCCTTATTTATAATAGCCAGAAGCTGGAAAGAACCCAGATGCCCTTCAACAGAGGAATGGATACAGAAAATATGGTACATCTACACAATGGAATACTATTCAACTACAAAAACAATGACTTCATGAAATTCATAGGCAAATGAATGTTACTAGAAAATATCATCCTGAGTGAGGTAACCCAGTTACGAAAGAACATGCATGGTATACACTCACTGATAAGTGAATATTAGCCCAAAAGCTCCAATTACCCAAGATGCAATCTACAGACCACATGAAGCTCAAGAAGAAAGATGACCAAAATGTGGATGCTTTAGTCCTTCTTAAAAAGGGGAACAAAAATTTTCATAGGAGGAGATATGGAGACAAAGTTTGGAGCAAAGACTGATGGAATGGCCATTCAGAACCTGCCCCACCTGGGAATTTACCCCATTTACATACAGCCACTTATCCTAGTCAATGTTGATAAAGCCAAGAAGTGCTTGCTGACAGAAGCCAGATATAGCTGTCTCATGAGAGGCTCAGCCAGAGCGACAAATACAGAGGCGAATGCTAGCAGCAAACCATTGAACTGAGAATGGGGTCCCTGTTGGAGGAATTAGAGAAAAGATTGAAGGAGCTGAAGGGGCTTGTGACCCCATAAGAACAACAATAACAACCCACCAGAGCTCCCCAGGGACTAAATTACTACCCAAAGGCTATACATGTACAGAACCATGGCTCCAGCTGCATATCTAGCAGAGGATGGCCTTGTTGGGCATCAATTAAAGGAGAAGCCCTTGGTCCTGCCAAAGCTGGACCACTTCCCTAGTGTTGGGTAATGTCAGGGCAAGGAGGCTGGAAGAGGGGGTGGTTGGAAAGGGGGAACACCCTGAATGAAGAAGTGGGAGGGAGGATGGAATATGGGGCTCATGGGCGGGTATCCAGGAAAGGGAATAACATTTGAAATGTAAATAAAAAATATCCAGTAAAAAAAAGAGATTTAGAGATTTTAGAGAAAGATGGATCTATAGAATACCTCCTGAAAACTCTGAATAGATTTTAGGCATATTGTTTAAGATTCTAGATGGGGAAAAGTGCATATAAAAATTGAGGTGTGAATAAAATTAGGTAAAGTGCCCCACCATTGTAGTGTAAGAAGGACTTGGAAAGAAAAACAATGGAAATGAAACATTTCTGATTAACATCTTTTCCTATAAGCTCCAGCCCAGAGGAGTCAGAATAATAGTACTAAAACCTACAGGGAATATCATGGTATAGGAGATCTGCTAAATTTATCAAGAGAAAAATATAAACACAAAGCAGCCTAGCAGGGAGGACACATGAGTGCAAACATATTTCACAGATCTCTTCTGTATTCTTCTAGAACCTTCTCTCTAATAAAGCTAACTACAAATTAACAAGCAAGAGGGCTCTCTGCAGGTCAATATCCAGTGGCAAATGGAACTGCTGAAGGTCCAATGGAAAGGCTTACCAAACCCAAGTGAAATTGTCATGGTGAAAGCAATTAAATGATTCAGGTCTTTATACAAAATATGATAAACAATTTGAAATGTAAACATAGTATTTTACACATAGATAGCTTAAGGTATCCCATTTATAATACCAATTCTCCTTCCATTAAACTCAGTCACATTTATTAAAATCAATCTGATCAGCATACTTGATAGTGTAATTTCTTAGAAAGGAAGTGGAAAGTTAGAAACAAACAACAAACACATAGTGTCACAGCTGACAAGGGAAAAATTGTAGAGCATAATCTAACCTTTTGGAAACAATCAAGAAAAGAACAAGAAAAAAATGCGAAGACCATCATCTTCAGTGAGAAGTAAGCTTTAGAGCTTTACAAATAAATCCCAAACCTGCATTACATATCTGTGTTCTTGGCTCTTAAGTGACTCTTCCCTGCCAGCCCATATATATATATATATATATATTGTTTTCTCAAATAAAACAGAAGTCCAAAACAAGCAATAAAAAGTATTATGCTCTAATTTAAATACCCTAGTTTTAGAGCACCCACTCGCTTAGAATCTATACTTCAGAGGTGAGCACAAAGCAGGAAAACTGATTTTTTGCTGAATTTACTATGCAAATTAAATTAGCTACAGGAGAAGTGAACAATGCTTAGGTAGAGTTAACAGTAAGGAAAACATAAGATGAAGCACAGAGCAGAACCAACAACTTCCTTTCTGAGCTAGAACACTTTCTCACAATGGTGTGATTATTTTGCCTACATCCTCTTGCCAACAGTCAATGAGTGACTGTTAGCCTTTTCAGTAAGCTGGATGCTAACTGGCAACAGAGGAAAATGAAAAAGTCCAGCAGTGTATAGCATTGCCTCCCTTGAAGAGTAATTTAGCATAAATAGCAGAGCTGCTATAGCTTCAGGGTCCTCCCCAGCCTATACTGTATCCATGGCAGTCACATACAGAGGCTGAATGGGGCATTTTTAGTTCTTAGGAACTATTAACGCTTGCAGTTAAGAAGGAGAGACACTGGACTTATGGGCCCTTTCCAGTTGAAAGATACCAGGTAATTCATGGGAGTGTGCAACATGAAATGGACTGAAGTATTTGAGCAAAGTCTTCTCAGGGACTAGTGAATGTGTTTAGTATAAATAATAAAGAAAAGAGCATTTCTTAGTCAAGTAAATGGGGGCAGGCCAGTTGGTTAAGTACTGAGCTTAAGACTTATGATGATTTTAAGGATTGATGATATATATCTCCCTTTATTTCTTATTTAAAATGTCATATGGAAATCTCCTACTTTAGGAGCTTCCTAAAATGTACCTACCCACATACATAAAAGGGGTTAAACTGAGTCTATACTGTAACAAAGTAACAAAGCCCCTTCTTGATATCAGAGGCTAACAAAAATTTAGTCTCAGAAATGAGTTATTTTGTTGAAATTGTTGGCTAAAGATCCCCAAACATTATAAAATATTTTTTGGCAATTCTCTTGGTTACCTCAAAAAAATATGAAGATACAAAACTTAAACAATAAAACAAGGAAAATTCAATGAGGTGCTGACCTAAGTTCTTCATCACTATTGGCTAGCTATTGTAGTATTGCAAGGTATTACACATACAACTAGAGAGGGAATAATCATCAATCTTTCCCAACTATAGACACTGCAAGCTACAATAATGACTGGCCTAGCAAGATATACACACTGACACAACAGTGGCACAAATATTGTAGGAGTTACTGAGCACTTTCTGGTGTGATTTAAACACTGTTCTACAAGATGAAACTCATACCTGGAACCACTATTGCATTGAAAGCCTATGGCTGGGCTGATGATAGACCTTAATTGAGAACCTATTTTTATTATGCTAAATAGGCATAGAATTAAATCGACTCCTAATGGCTTATCATTATATCTATAGATTAAGGCATCTTTCAACTTTCATCTGAAAAGTTCTACAGTAGATAGTGATTATTAACACAGAGACCCAAAACTAGCCCAGGTAAAGAGAATAAGAGACTTCAGAATACTTGAAATGTACTTAATCACATTTTCTCCTCCAAAGACCTTATAAGTCAGGGCATTGCAAAAAAAAAGAGGGCGTAAAGACAGTAGAGGCAGAAGTTGTGGATATCTACAAGGAAAAAGTGCTTTTCTGGACACAGCAGAGCAGAAGCAGAAATGATCTTATATTGGTCTTATATTAGTTGGGACAGTAGACACAAGACCTGTGTAAGCCAAAGGAGAGTTGGACATAAAGTTGCACCCCTAACCAAGGTACTCTTGGCAATTCTTAACTACTGGAGGAAGGAGAGTTGGACATAAAGTTGCACCCCTAACCAAGGTACTCTTGGCAATTCTTAACTACTGGAGGAAGGGTCAGTTTTTGGTAAGAGTATAGCTCCATATAAGTCTACCAAGTTCTAATAGTAAGTCACATATCTAAAAATATTTAGGCAGTACATATTGGTCTTTATGGGAAATAAAGAGGACACAGTATTGGGTGAGAATAGAGATGAATCTCAGAAGAGTTGATGGACAAGGAGGGTGAATATGATTAAAACACGTATGAAATTCTCAAAGAACTAATGAAAAATATATTAAAAATAAAGTGAAAGTCAATATAATAATGAGTATAGATTGCATATTATAGCTATATGGCACATACACAGAGAGAGAGAGAGAGAGAGAGAGAAAGAGAGAAAGAGAGAGAGAGAGAGAGAGAGAGAGAGAGAGAGAGAGAGAGAGAGAGAGAGATTGGCAGAGGCAGACAGAGAGACAGAGAGAGACTGAGAAATACTGATGTATGAATGTATGAACAGAAGTTCTCGGATAAACCTTCTGCAAGGCAGATGAACTAATTAGAATTTCAATAGTTGTGTAGACTTTGGAATGCTACAAGTCAATAGTTAAAATTTTTTGGAGCCATCTTTAGCCCTCTTAATGGCCATTTATTGCCATCCTTTTTGTATGAGCTAATGTCCTTTGGAATATACAGAGGCACTTAATTCCCACAATTAAAATGCTAAGAGTACCATCAGATATGATCTCAGGTCTACATCAGAGATTTTCTGCTCTGCTTTAACCTGCCTACTTGATGTTCTCATCAACAAATTTTAAATGTGTCTTAATTTGTGCCACCTTGATGTTGTTGTTGTTGTTGTGTTACTCTGAAAATTTCATGAAATTACTTCCACATTGGATCATGACATCTATGTTCTTAGGTGACGGTCATGTACATTTAGCTCCAGAATAAACTGTCTCTTGTCCTCTTTGAGTTGAAAGTTGTATTTGGGAGCAAGGGGTATCAACCAAAGAAAAATCCTGCTGAAGAAAACATGCTATGATCCATATTCCTTTCCATTATAAGTAGTGGGCCAAGAACTTAAATGCATGTTGTAACAAGAGAGAAGGATTAAGTAACCACCATCCACCAAGAGATTATCAGCCAAATAGAAATGCTAATGCTTATAGGTCGGGGCATATTGACAAGAGTCAGAGAAAGTGTGGAATTTGAGAAACTTTCTCCCAGAGATTGGTTTCTAAAACTTAGAGAAATTAACTCTTCAAGATCTCTGGCACACAAAGCGAGGATCTAACTGGAAATAACACCCAAGACAGAATTTAAGGACAAATATATTTCTCACTGAAAGACTAACATGAATTTTAAACTTCCTCCCGATATGTCTCTATAAATGAGAACATAAGAGAGAGAGACCATGGCAGTATTAGCTCCATCAACCAGAAACCTATCAGATAAAGATACCTTCTGTGTGCTCCATCTGAGGAAAGAAAGGTGTCCTGGCTATTCTGACTCATGCCAAGGAGAAATACAATCTCTCTAGGTGGGATCACTTTTCAGCTCAGCCTAGGCCAGAAGCCCTGTATGGGAAAGAAGGATGTAGACAGTCACTCAAGCCAAAAAAGAACCACTTCCCACCAAACATACTGTGAAGATTCAAAACCACCTCTAGCAACTGGATGCCCTTTTGAATGCTATCCCAGAGTCCTAAATGCAGAGGTTGGAAAACACATACTATTCAAAGGAAAGTGTGTCCTTCATATATGTCATGTCTCTGTAGTTCTAGTTCTGTTGCTGTATGTAATTTTTCAGGTTAGGTCCATATCTAAGCTATGTTTCTGTATGTTTTCTTACATGGACAAATATATAATTTTAAAATAAGCTTTTCACAGCAAACCACTGAACTGAGAACAGGAACACCTTGGGGAGAATTAGAGGAAGGATTGAAAGAGATGAAGGAGCTCACAAACCCATAAGAACCAACCAACCAGAACTTCCAGGGACTAAACCACTACCAAACGACTATACATGGACTGAGTCAGGGCTCCAACTGCATAGGTAGCAAAGAATAGCCTTGTTGGGGCACCAGTGGAAGGGGAAGCCCTTGGGTCTGCCAAGGTTGGACTCCCAGTGCATGGGAATGTTGGGAGGGTGGTAATGGGAATGGATGGGAGGAACACCCACATGGGAGAGGGGGAGGGGATGGGGGGTTTATGGACAGGAAACCGGGAAAGAGAATAACATTTGAAATGTAAGTAAAGAAATATATATAATAACAAATAAAATAAAATAAGCTTTTCATAATTTTCTGACTACGACATAAAACATAGCTAATCTATTGAACATCAAGAGCTTTGTGGGATTCTGTGAGGAAATCCAGTTATTGCTGCCCTTAAGTCTGAACTTCCAACTGTCTTCCCAGCTAACAGCATCTGACTGCCTAGAATCCAGTTGAAATTCCCTTCACATGGTCAGCGTTACAAAAGTAAATACTGTCTGACTCCAGACAGCAGAATAACAATCTAAGTTGTCAGGGCGGCAGCTCATCTGTCAATAAGGCTTTGGCTCAATGAAAATCCCCTGGTGTAATTAAACATTTTCTAGGGCAAAGCAGAACCATGAGTCATCTGGCTAGAACAATATCAAAGAGGATGGCAAAGAGTGCCACTTACCAGGATCTTGTCACTCACAGTAAGCCCATATTTAGAGAAGTTGAAGCTGAAATCTGACCTGGGTCTGATGACAGATCTCTGGGCACAACTGGACTGCTGTGTGATTGAAATGCAGGGTGTATGGTGTCCCAAATGTAGGGTGAATAGTCTGTCCATGGAGGAATTCAGCCCTAGAACTCCAAGTCATCTGATGCTGCCCTTTCAACCTGGGGCTGAACCTCCCCACGTAACTTCAAATCAAATAACAACCTCTGGAGTTCTGAGATAAAATTGATCCTGGTGGACTATCAGACGCTTTCTGTTGATCATTAAGCACCACCACTTAACGATCACTTAATGTAAAATAATTTTAAATTATATTAAAGACAGTGCTAAA
Source organism: Rattus rattus (assembly GCF_011064425.1). Classification (NCBI taxonomy): domain Eukaryota; kingdom Metazoa; phylum Chordata; class Mammalia; order Rodentia; family Muridae; genus Rattus; species Rattus rattus. The sequence goes on from NC_046158.1 coordinate 26,035,164, forward strand.
TAACAACAGAAATATAATGGGCATCTCTGAATAAAGAAGAAAGGAAAAATTATATCAGTGGATTTGAACCTTTTTATTCTATCAAGAGCACATGAAGCCAAGGCTAATGGGAGCCATATCAATATTATAAAAAATAATAAATTTTAGATATGATGGGTGAGGCAAAATAGCTATAGCACGGGCTATAAGTAGAGTGCGAATGCCCCACAGCAGGCATTATAATTGATTAGATTTCTGGTATCCAGATCTATTCCTAAGAATGAAAATGACAAAGCCACAAATCTGTGCAAACATTGAGTAGCCAGTTGGCCCAAGAAAGTCTTCTGTGGTTGTGCTAATCCGACTACGGGATGTCTAAAATGGCTGGAGGAAGATGACAACTATGATTACCATGAGGAAACTGCCAGGTCATCCTATGTGATATGCTATGCGATAAAGACAGATAGAGGAAACATTCCCAGGGTATTCCAGCAGCTGTGAGTAAGGGAAAGACGGGACAGAAGGCCTTGCTTCTTGACTTTGGCACTGGCACAGGTCTCTAATCCACAATGGCAGTTACTGCAGGAACTGAGTTCTATGCTATCAAGGTTTTTAAGCCTATGGTTGATGCTGCTGTGAAGATTGTGGAGACAAAAATAGCATCAGTGACAAGATTAATATTATTAACAAGCATTCCACTGAGGTGACAGTAGGACCAGGGTTTGTTTCTTTGTGTAGCCTTAGCTGTCCTACAACTCACTCTATAGACCAGGCAGGCCTTGAATTCAGAGATCTGCTGCCTCTGCATCCCACGTGTTGAGGTTAAAGGGGTGCTCCATGACTAATCTGCTTAATTATTTTACTTTTATAAATTTAACAATTAATTGTGGGGCAGAAGTTTTCCAGAGCCCTCCCAGCTACCATGCCATGCAGCACTTGTTAGGGAGAACACCCAGAGGCTCACCAGCCTCCACACCATGAGGTACTGGTGGTGGGCAGAGGATGCCCAGAGGCCTGCCTGCGGCAGGAGCCACTATGATGTATAAATACATGTGGACAAATAAGAGCCAAAAATAAAAAAAATATGCCGAAGTGTTTGAGCATCATGCAGAAAGGTAGAACTACAGACATGAGAGTAGAAAGGAATGGCCTGCTGTGATTAGGCTGTCCTGCCACCTGAGGCCTTGGTGAAATCCTATCCTGTGCTGCCACTGTGGGGCCCAAGGCCATGCAGCAGCAGGGGTCTGTGTCAATGTCCCTGGCTGATGCTACCACCAAAGACCATGCAGACATTCCTGGTCTGAGCTGCATCCTGGGACCATGTTGATGTCCAAGGACTGTGCAGAGCTGACTCTATCACTCACTGGGTATAGCACTCTGAAGAGCTGGCCTCACTTCTTGTCTGGGCAGCACAGTAGAACTGGCTCTGGTAGCAGGGGCAAGGGTGAACAGGCACTGAAGATGTGAGCATGTGAGAGCTGTCTCCACCACGCCTTTGCCACGAGGCGGAATGAGCAAGGGAAAGATGCCCACCCCTTTACCTCTCACTTTCCTGCTATCAAGAGAGCTGGTCCCAGGGTCATGAGAGTGGGAGAGCTGGCCTACTGACAGCACTCAGGAGAGTGGCCCCTGTTCCTCACCAGGCAGCTTCCCCTGATGGCGAATGGGGTGTAGGTCACTGTCCAGATGGCAAGAACACTGAAGAGCTGGCCCTGCCCCTTGTCTATTGAAGTACCAGATGAACTAGCCAAAGCAATGCTGAAGAGCTTATCCTGGACCTGTGGGTGTGGGAAAGCTAGTGGTCTGACCAAGTCAGCTGCCACCCAGGCCCAGATCTTTGAGCTGGCTCATCCCAATATCAACCTTATCTGCAAACTGCTAGTACCTGTGAAATCACTGGTCCTGCAGACCCAGAGTTGCAGGGTCTCCATAACACAGGGCAACAACAGAATGTCTGACAGGAGTCCTGGTAAGGATCCAGTATTGATAGTTTAGCAAAATCCAGAGGCCTTGAACAAGACCACTGTCTCATTGCAATGAACATTTGTACATAATGATGTGTGGGCAAAAGGGTATTCTGTGACATTCTACATCTTCCATAATGAGAGGTCTATATTTTGTTTTCTTTTACTTTTTTTTGTTTTATTTTAGTGTTTTCTTTTCCTTTAGGGGTGGAGTTGCAAGGGCTGAGAGAGGTTATGATGGAACAAGATGATGACTAGATTTGAGGTACATGATAGGAAACTCACAAATAATCAATAAAAAATTTTTTAAAATAATAAATTTAAATTATTACTATTTTAAATGCTTTGTAAATTTAAAAGGAACCGAAAGAGGGTAAAATACTTCATTCTTCTATATGTATAAAACTTTATATTTCTTAAAAATATAAAACAAAGTTAGTAGTATTTAAAATTAGAACATTTTAAGAAAATGTGGTGATGCTTTCACAATTTCTCATATTTTAGTTTACCTACATTACATAAAATTAACCTCAAGATGCTGTCAAGGATGTGGAGAAAGAGGAAAAACTCCTCCATTGTTGGTGGGATTGCAAACTGGTACAAACTCTCTGGAAATCAGTCTGGAGGTTCCTCAGAAAATTGGACATTGCACTACCTGAGGACCCAGCTATACCTCTCCTGGGCTTATACCCAAAAGATGCCCCAACATACAACAAAGACACGTGCTCCACTATGTTCATAGCAGACTTATTTATAATAGCCAGAAGCTGGAAAGAACCCAGATGCCCTTCAACAGAGGAATGGATACAGAAAATGTGGTACATCTACACAATGGAATATTACTCAGCTATCAAAAACAATGACTTCATGAAATTTATAGGCAAATGGATGGAACTAGAAAATATCATCCTGAGTGAGGTAACCCAATCACAGAAAAACACACATGGTATGCACTCATTGATAAGTGGATATTAGCCCAAATGCTCGAATTACCCAAGATGCCAGGCACGGACCACATGAAACTCAAGAAGAATGTCCAAAATGTGGATGCTTCACTCCTTCTTAAAAAGGAGAACAAAAATATCCATAGGAGGAGATAGGGAGGCAAAGTTTAGGGCAGAGAGTGAGGAATGGCCATTCAGAGCCTGCCCCACATGTGGCCCATACATATACAGCCACCAAAACTAGTAAGACGGATGAAGCTAAGAAGTGCAGGCTGACAGAAACCGGATATAGATCTCTCCTAAGAGACATAGCCAGAATATGTCAAATACAGAGGCCAATGCCAGCAGCAAACCACTGAACTGAGAACGGGACCCCCGTTGGAGGAATTAGAGAAAGGACTGAAAGAGCTGAAGGGGCTTGCAACCTCATAAGAACAACAATGCCAACCAACCAGAGCTTCCAGGGACTAAACCACTACCGAAAGACTATACATGGACTGACCCAGGGCTCCAACTGCATAGGTAGCAGAGGATAGCCTTGTTGTGGCACCAGAGGAAGGGGAGGCCCTTGTTACTGCCAAGGTTGGACCCCCAGTGTAGGGGACTGTTAGGAGGGTAAGCAGGGGAGTGGATTGGGAGGGGAACACCCTTATAGAAGGGGAGGGGGAGAGGTTAAGGGTCTGATGGACAGGAAACCGGGAAAGGGAATAACATTTGAAGTGTAAATAAGAAATATCCAATTTAATAAAAACAGAAAAGAAATAAAAATATAAAAATAAAGTAACCTCAATAGATAAAAGACATTAATCAGTGTGTCATACATAAGAAAAAATATATGGCAAGATTTCATAAATAAGCGAATGTAAATTAAAATGAGAATTAATATGCTTCTTTTAAAAATACATCCAGAATTTCCAAAGAAACACAATTCAGCCGTGTACACAGTCACATTGGTAGTAATATAAACTGAAGAGATTCTGTAAACAATTTCATGTCAGTCCTAAGTGACTGAAAGAATATTCAAATGATAAAGCACTTCCCAGAAGTCTGTAGCTCAGTAGGAAGTGCCGAGGCTTAAATATTCCTGAGGGAAGATCAGTCATTCTCTTGCATGCAAAGGCTGTTAGGATTGATGAGGGAAGAAACCCCCATATCTTCAGCAGTATAGAGTCAGGAAACAGCCACTTAAAAAATGGGAAAGATATTGATTCATAACATGAAAAAAATGAAGAAAAACAAACAAAGCAAAATGAAAAGAAAAAAAATGATCCAGTCTAAAAAACAAAGTTACCTATGATGTGTTTTAACCTATTCAAATGCATTTTAAATATAGGATATTAAGTTACAGCTAATCTCATGAACACAATCGTAACACTGTATATAGACAAGAAAGATATGACTGCAAGTTTTAGAACTGTGTATTTTTTAAACTTTCTATTATGAGTATTTGGTCTAATGGTTAAATCAGTAGCGTCTGGTTGATTAAACTGCTTTTTGGAAATTCTAAGTTTCCAAATTCCATTTGGTTCAAATGACTGATTTAATATCAGTTTACAAATAAGCAAATTATAGTTCTCCTTCAAGTGATACTGTAGAGGCCTTAACTTTTCATAAAAATATTTTCTGTATTTTTAAAATACTTAATTTTATCTTTTGTATATGTGTACCTAGTTGCCTGAGGAGTCTGTCAGATCTTTTGGACCTGGAGTTATAGACAGTTGTGAGCCGCCATTGTGGATGCTGGGAATCACCAGGGCTCTTAACTCCTGAACTATCTCCCTGGCCTCTGTACATTCTTTTCAGGCTAATTGCTAGTTCTTTAATTCTTCTGTGCTTCCTTCAGCTTCTGGAAAGGTACATAATAAATCTGTATTTTCTGTGAGTCTGTAAATCACATGAAACACCAGCTGGAGGTGTTATAAATGACCTGTAACCATGGGTTAAAAACTGGAAAGTGACAAGGTGGCTCTGTGCAGAGCCACCATTCTCTAGCTACCATTCTTGGGAAGGTTTTGGACTGCTTCTAATGACAGCTGTGAGGGGGCACAGCCGTACTCCGGTCCTTGGTTTTGGCAATATTGATTTTCTATGTGGAAGCGAACAGCAAAGAAAACCTTTCCATCTGCTTTTATGAGAAAGTCAAACGGAAGTCACAGTGGCATCAGCAAATAGCGCTTGACTTTGGTGCACAAACACTTCCTTCATTTATAGACACAGCTTCCCAAAGTGCTAGGTCAACATTAAAATGATAAATAGTTGGGGGCCAGATACTTAGGGAGGTTCGAGGTAATGTTGAGAATGGCTTTCCCCACATTCTCAGTTCGCAAGCGCTTGTCTAGGCAGTTGACCCCAGCGGTAGAAATTTTAAGGCATCAAATCTCACTTCTTGCCAACACAAGCATGTTATAATAATTTTCTCCTCCCTCAAAACTGCTTGTGCCATCATAGAAAGCAATTTCTGTCTGATTCACTCTACTCCTGTGAACTTGTGAAATTTCTACCTTACAAATAAGAAGACTCCAGGCCACTGACTGCCAAGTCCGCCGACCATCAGACAGGGCCACATGAATGTGATAATGAGTTACCAGGTGCGTCAGCATTAAAGCAGCAAGGAAACTGCTAATTAAAAGTGACTTGGGAAATTGGACTAGGGTGGCAAATACAGCAAATGTGTTTGTCTCTAAACTCCTACCCGAATTACCGCGAGTGACAGGAGACACGCCTATTTTCTTAACTGCAAGTTTCATTACGGCACTGAAGAACCATAAGGGACTCAAATTTGGCCAGGAATTTTAATCAATTTCCAAATAAAAAGCAGGTGGAATAAATGCGCACAGAAGAAAACTGTCACAAAAGAAAAGGGCAAAGAACCGTCCCCACCCAGAAAGCTGAGAACAGAGGATGGTCTGTGTATGAACATACTGAAGACTTTAGCAGGTTGACCAATTGCTTTTTGGCTCCCAAAAATTAATACATTTAATGATGATGATAATAATAATAATAATAATTATTATTATTAATATAAAAACAACAGCAAAAACACAGAAACAGAAATGGAAAAATGAGTAACTAACAGGGTTTTTGGGAGGCTGCAGCAACTGGCGTGTGAAAACCTGGGTATAGAAACCATTGCAGTGCCTTGGAAACAACAGGAGATGGGAGTTTCAGTGCTGAGAAAATGAACTCATGGCATTTGCCAACGGCAGGCCTTACCATTGCCTATGATTAAACAGAACAGCATACACAGATGGCCAATGGGATTTCCCAATACAAAGATGGCATCCGAAGTAGAATCTTAGGTCACTTTAATGAAAGAACAACCAACGAAGAAACAAACAACAACAAACAAAACAAAACAATCCACCACCCTATAAAGTAAGAGCATCAAAAGAGGAAGGAAACTTAACCAAGCTAGACCAGGCTGCCCTGGAACTCACAGAGCTTAAAAGCATATGCCAACAGGCCCATCCAGTTCATGTAAATTCAAAGCAAATACTTAGATTTCAATGGTTCATGGTAATAAATTGTGACAATTATATTCACTGCTATAACTAAGTTGGGTTAGCATTTATATCTCAAGAGAACATACTTTTTATTTAATTCCTCCACCTCACTCAAGCAAAAACATTCCTGCTACACACACACACACACACACACACTTATTTGAGTAGACATGGAATATTTGTCCACATTTATGAAGCATACCATGTTTTAATTAATATGTATAATGTGTAGACACAACAATTTTTTCAATATCAATTAGCAGACAATAGTATCTGTTGATGTCTGATGTCACATAAACTAAATTGCAAAGTATGTATTCATGTAATAAATCTAACATTTTTGATGTTTATATCCGGTGCGTATAAAGTAGCTTGTGTTTTACTTGTTAAGTACTAGCACTCTGTGGAACAATTATAAACACATGTTATTGATCCATTCTCCTCTTAAAAAGACACTTGTCTTGTTTCCAGTTTGGGGCTGTTATGATCAGAGTCATGATGAACATTCTTATACAAGTATTTTTGGGTAACAATGGAATCCCTAGGCCATAGGGTAGATGGAAGTTTAACCCCATTTAAAAGTGCCAAATGGCTCTTAAAAGTAATTGTAGCATTTGACGCTGCAAGTAGAAATGTATTAAATTTCTGTTTGCCCTGCATCTCAACAAGCATTTGGTAGTGTCAGTCATTTTAATTTCAGCCACTCTAGAGGGTATCATATGGCTTAAATTTGTATTTTTGTGGTGAGTAATGGTGTTGAGTACATTTTCTTGCACTGATTGGGAATTTGTGTATGTCTTTGGCTGAAATTATTGATCAAGTGTAATGGTCATTTATTCACTTTTTGCCTTTTTTCTGTCAATATTTGGAGGTCTTTTTTGTGAGTCTTCCATCATATATATTGAAAGTTTGTACCCATCACATGTAACTGATATCTTAATCAATAGCCAATAAACACTCCACTGTCTCATATTTAGATTTCACTTTTTAATTTTAGCGGACAATATATGTTTTTATGTTTTTGAGTTGAAACTAAGTAAAATAAACAGAGAATAGTGTATACTTTTAATTTTATTTCATTTTAATTTTCAGAATTATTTTGTGTGGTCTACATTCTGTGAATTTCCATATAAATTTAGAAAATGACTGTTGTTTTCTGGGTGTAAATATTGGAGGATTTATTTTTAAAAATTAAAGACAATTATATCATTTCAATAGTGTCTGTGGGTACATAGATATGACCTCTGTATTTACTTTTAATTAATTTGTTCATAAATCTGAATTAGTAGTTTGGAGTTGCTGACATGACATCTTTCACTAAGATTATTACCAAATATTCAATGATTTTTATATTATATTGTAAACATTTAAATTTAATTTTCTAATAATTTATTGCTAGCATATAAAATGGAGTTTTTAACATTAATATTTTTATTTTAGTAATATAATATTCAGTAATTAGTAATAGCTTTCTTTTAAGTCATTCTATTTTATACAATCATATCACTTTTCTCTTTCTAATTCATATGCCTTTAATTTACACTTTCCTGTCTTAGGTGTTAGGCCTTCTAATTCAAAGTTAAAAACAAAGTGAAATTATGTTATTATTTTTATTCAACTCTGAAAAACATACTAAATTGTTTCATTAGGTAATAGAAATCAATACTTAAACTTTTATCTAATTTAGGATGTTTTCTTTATTTTCTCATTTCCTAACATTTTATAAAATTTCTTAATTGGTTCTTTGGTGAAGTAACAATATTTCTGATTTATTACCATAGATTACATTTACTTTCTTTATAGAAAACATTAAACCAACTTGCATTTCTAAGAGTTTGAGCAAATACACACACACACACACACACACACACACACACACACACACACGGATATATAGATATAGATATAGATATAGATCAATTTATGTATTGCTGGATTAATTTGCTTATGTTTTATCAGGTATTTTTCCATTTGCTATCATGAAAGACACTTTGCTTAAATTTTATTTTCTCTTAGTAACTTTGTTAGAATTTGGCATCAAAACAATTCCCTCACAGAATAAGGCGAAAGTGTTTCTGTCTGTTTTGTTTTCTGACACAGATAGTGTTGCAGATGACACACACCTTAACTCTTCAATAGAGTTGAGGATTGAAGCTATCTAATCCCGAGCTTTATACTAATAAACTACTCATTAATGTCCATAGTAACTATTAAACCGCTCAGTTTCTCTTCCTTCTAGTTTCAGTTTTAAATATTGGAGAATCTGCCCTAAGCACTCCTTTTATTTTTCAGATGGTTAGTTTGTGTTTCATCTTCTGGGAAGGAGATTTTCAGGCGTGCCATAAATATAGCGATTGTATCAATGTCTATAAAGAGTCAGGTTTGTATCTCCAGTTCTACTTCATGCATTTCTGCTTTAAAGATATTCAGTGGGCCAGTTTGAGATGCCTATGGAGGTAAAGAAGCAGGCTGCCAAGGCTGGAGAAACCTGACAAACCCCAGAACTTCTTTGAGAACATGTGCAGAGGTCAATATCTAGACTGCGAGTGTGAACTCTAAATAGCAGTTAAGCAATAATACCATGAGTCATGGTGTGTTCATGCTGTGTTCTAATTTAATTATATTTATAATGAAATATTTCTAATATCTGAATTGCTTGTATAATTTTTCTTTAATCTACAGAATATTTTAATATTCATTTTCCTAAGCTGAAAATACTTGGAAATTCCAGGTCATTCACTATTTCTGATTTCTAAATTCCATTCTGGCCAAAATATAGATCCATGTGATTTCAATCCTTTGACATATGCTGAATCTTGCTTTCTAACTCTGCATGTGTGTTTTACTTAATGTTTCACTGACATTATGAGAAGTGATATTCTGAACTGGTTTGGTGTTCTGTCAATATCATATTGATGCAGTTGATCTTAATAGCTCACAGAGCATAAGCTAACACTGTTTTCTCATTCCAATAATTACTAAGGAAAATGTTTCATAACTATTTGCTCTTTTCATTTCCTACTTTTTATTAAGTTTTTTTCAAAATATGGAAATTTTCTAATTAGTTGCATGCACATTTCAAATTATTATATCTTCCTGACAGGCTGACCCTTCAGTACATTGGATTCTTTTGTCTAAGAGTTCTACTCTTGTAGTTCTTTGTTTTGTTTTTACAGGGGTATTTGTATAAGCATGCTCTTCACTGCCCCATTCATAACAGCCAGAATAAAACAACCCAGATATAGATTGTATACACATTTACATGATGTGTATACATATAATGTATACATATAATACATAATGACTATTACTTGGCCCCCAAAATCTGATCTAATAAACATTGCAGGTAAATGTATAGAACTAGAAAAAATATCCTGAATGTGGCATCTTAGACCCAGAAAAATAAGTATGGAATGTATTCACTTATATAAGGATATTAGCTGTGAAGTCAATGATGACCAAACTGAAAAACATGAAACCATGGAGGTTCAGTATAGAGCAAGGAACTAGGTGGAGATAGTGTCAAATAGATTTCATAAAGAAAAGGAAAGATAATTGATACTTACTGATGTATGGGGAGGACTGGAACCGGAGGATCACATGGAGGCCAGGAGGGGTATGGGGATGAGAGATGAAATTTGGAGAGATATACAAATAAAAGCTATTTGAAGTATAGTATGAAAACTTAATACAGTAGGAAGTTTCCAAAAATATATACATATCTGAGGGTAATCTAAATGAAATCGCCAAATAATAGGGGAAACAGAATCCCAGTTGGTCATCTTGTTATGGAATGAAGCCTCCAATATTGAGATTGTGTTACAGCTGATTAAGCTGCTAGATAAAGTGGTCCCATATAAATCTCCCCAAATACCATGTGGTCAAGACTGTAAGTTGCTTACCACAAACTGACAGCAAGGCCCCATTGCTGTAGATAACACCTACACAATTCATGGAACATGGAGAAGGTACAGAGGAAGTTCACCCCCACATTCTAGCATCTTTAGTAGATAAAGGAAGGTGTTCTCCATGCTACCAGTGGAGAAACATTAAGAGCAATCCAGCCACAAACACTTTGACCTATAGTGGTGTTCTGACTGCAAGACATGCTAGGGCAATAGTGTGGCACAAAGCTTGTGGGAGGAACCAACCAATATTTGATTTGACTTAAGGTCCACTCCTCCAAATGAACACTGACTGGGTAATGGAGAACCAGAGACTAGACAACCCAGGCATATCAAAGAAAACCAAAGAGCACTGGTAAAGAAAAGTAGAAATAAAATGATGCCTAATGATATTCTCCTATGCTTATTGATGGGCCTTACTCAGCCATCATCAGAGAAACATCTACATCGTTGTTGTCATCATCATCAGAAGCAGCAGCAGCAGCAACATCAACATCATAAAAGCTCATATGAACTACATGGAGACTGAGACAATATGTACAGGGCCTGCACAGATTGGCACTACATCCTTTGTGTATATGTCATGGCTTCCAATGTAGTGTTATTATTAATTAATTAATTAATTAATTAATTAATTTACATCTCAAATGCTGCCCTCTTTCCTGGTGTGTAGGGTTTGATTCTTCAGATCCTATTTTAATAAGGGTTCTTAGATGTTTTAACCTCCCTTCCAGCCCACTGTCCTCCAGAGGTAGTGGGAAAGGAAGGGTATTAAGATACGGGGGAACTGGACCTATTTAGAAATTGTTCTGTGGAGCAAATCCAATCTGTGTTGTCAGGAGATCAGCAGTTCAGTTCACAGAAATCAGCAGCCGTAGCTCAATCCACTTGAAGATATTTCATGAATACACCAGCAGTTCTCTTCGGTAGTGTCAGGGCTGCAAACATCAATCAGCAGTGGGGACACAATCTAGCAAAAACAGCCAGACCTCTACCAAATCAGCACTAGTCAGCAGAGGCAACCAGGACTAGGAGAAGTTCTCTGCTATGCCTCTGTCAATGAAGTGAAAATCAGGGAAGACAGACTTAAAGGCAAAGACTCGGGACGAAGAAGTGTTGCAAAGTCTCTCGCACAGTCCACTGAGTTCTATTTGTACTCCCTCCAAATAGCATGTGCCCTCCAAGTGTCTTGTCTTAGGAAAACTTCATTGAGTCTGTATCATCTGACATCATTCTGCCATTGTCCCAAGTCCACCAAAGCAGTAAGAAGCCACCAGAACACCACTGGCAGTTTTTTGGTGCATTTCTCCTTTAGGAGTCACTGTGAATGAACCTCAAGAATGCAATGTAAGGCAAACCAACACTTGCATGTTGTTGAAGAATCCTTCACCATGAATACTTCATCAAGTGTTCGTTTACAAACTTGCTTTAGCAAAACATCCTTTCACCTGTGTTTGCTTCAGCAAAACATCATTTAACATAACTGACTTTCCAACAACAACAACACAGAATCATCAGTGCCCCCTTCAGAGAGTCCCTGTCACCATTTTAACTCCCCTTCACCTCTGAGATGGTGTCCTCCTCACCCAGTATTATACCTTAGAAATCTAGTTGTTGTTGTTGTTGTTGTTGTTGTTGTTTAATGAGAGACATACAAGATTAGGATGGAAAGAAAGATAGAGAGGAAGTGAGGAGAATAGAGGGATGGAAAACCATATGTTTATTATGTTAGAAAAATGTCTAATTTCAATGAAAGAGAGAAAAACTAATGGAAAATTTAGAAATTCTGGAAACTATAATAAAACCAAACATATGAATAACAGGTATAAAGATAAGAGAACACACCTATGTCAAAGGCAGAGGCAATATTTTCAACAAAATCATGAAAGAAAACTCACCTAATCAAAGAAAAAGGATATTCATCAAGGTCCAAGATGCATACAGACAAATTTGTAGCCAAATTAACTAAAATAAGGAGAGGATCCAAAGTAACAAAATACCCAAGATATAATTCACAAACCACATGAAGCTCAAGAATAAGGAAGACCAAAGTATAGATGTGTCAGACCTTCTTAGAAGCTTGAACAAAAATACTCAGGGGAGGAAATACAGGGAAAAAGAGTGGAACATGGAGTGTAGAAAAGGTTCATCCTACTTGGGGATCCATCCCATATGCAGCCACCAAACCCAGTCACTATTGCTGATGCCAAGTAGTGCTTGCTGACAGAAGCCAGATATGGGTGTCTCCTGAGAGGCTCTATCAAATACAGATGAGGATGGTTGCAGCAAACCATTGGACTGAACAAGGGGACTCCAATGGAGGAGTGAGAGAAAAGACTGAAGTAGCTGAAGAGGTTTGATAGGAAGAACAGCAATATCAATCAACCAGGCCCCACCAGAGCTCCCAGGGACTAAACCACCAACCAATGAATGCACATAGATGGACCCATGACTCCAGCCACATATGTGGTGGATAATGGCATTGCCTAGCATCAATGGGAGGAAAAACCCTTGGTCCTGTGAAGGCTCATTTCCCCAATGTGGGGGCAATGCCAGGGTGTTGGGCTGGGAGTGGGTGGGTGGGAGTAGGAGTGTACTCCTGAAGGTAGAGGGAAGGAGGAGGGGGTTTGGGAGAGGGGGCAAGAGGCATAACATTTGAAATGTAAATACATAAAATATCCAAGAAAAATAAAATAAATAAAGATGAAATGGGGGAGATTGCAACAGACACTGAGGAAACTCATAATTTTAAGAACATTCTTTAAACATCTATAGTCAAGTAAACTGAAAAACATAAAAGAAAAAGATGTCTTTCTAGATCAATATCTACCAAATCTAAGTCAAAATGAAATAAATAATTTAAATGGGAGCAAGAACTCTAAGGCAAAGTTGAAGCAGAGACCACTGAGGAATATTATTTACTCTGGTTTATTCTTCACGCCTTGTTCAGTTTCCTTTCTTCTCAAACCTAGGGGTGCCTGCACAGTTGTAGTAGTGTCCTCTCCAACCAATCACCGCAGACTTGCCCACAGTCAATCTGATGGTGGAAATTCCTCAGCCAAGCTTCTCTTTACCCGGATGATTTTAACTTTAATTTGTTTGAAAATGACTAAAAAAAAAAAAACACAAAATACAACAAAAACAATCCAACCACCTAACCAGCACACATGCATGCCCATACTCCTAAAATCACCTGACTTTTACAGAATCCAACAATACACCTAAGAGAAATGACCGAATCTTCAACAAATGGTCCTGGTCAAACTGGATAGCTGTGGGTAGAAAATGAAAGTTGGTCTTTATTTCTCAGCCTGCACAAAACGCAGTCCAAAGGGGGCAAAGACCAGAGTATGAAACTCGATAGCATGAATGTGAGAGAGGAGTATATAGAGAATATACATGAACTCATCAGTACACTAAGGGCATCTGAACAGTAGCCGGTAGTGGAGGTTATTAAGATGAATACATAATAAACGGGGCCTCATAAAACTTAAAAGTTTCTGTACAACAAGGGGCATTATCTTTGAAATAAAGAAGCAACCTACAGAAAGAAAACATTGTTATTAGCTATACATCTGACAGGGTATCAGTGAATATGATATATAAAGAAACGAAAAACTAAACATCAAGGAAAGAATCCAATTATAAAGTAAGGAATGGAACTATGTGGACTATTTGGGAGATGAAATACAAGTGCTTACTAAATATTTAAAAACTTCAACATCCTTAGCCAAAAAGGAGAAAGAAATTAAAACGAATTTGAGATTCCATCTTATGTCAGGATGAATGGCTAACATATAAATAAGGACAAATACTGATGTGGAAGTAGGGAAAGGGGAACACTAATTCACTGCTGATAGAAACACTGGTGCAGCCACTATGTAAATCACAGTGCGGCTTCTTCACCCAGCTAGAAATAGGTCTATTGCATTATTGGGCACTCTACCACTCTTGAGATTATACCCGTAGGGTTCTATACACTGTTCTAGAGATGCTTTCTCTTCCATGTTCATTACCACTCTCATCACAATAACCAAGAAACGGAAGCCATATAGACGTCCACTTGCTGATGGGTAGATAATGAGAATCCGTCAAAACAAAGAAAAGTATGACATGTGTGAGTAAGTGGGAGGAGCTGGAGACAGTCATCCTGAGTGATGTCCCCCACACCCAGAAAGACAAATGCAGCATGTTTTCTCTCATTTGCAGATGCCAGATTTGGATCTTCATATATGCTTACCTCATTTGGAATATCCAAAGGGGTAATAAAACTAGTAAGAGCTGTGGGGAGGTCAGAGGCTTTCAAAGGAGGGGAGATAGAATGGAGTGGTATAAAAGTTTAGTGGGAATATCGAGGGGTAATGAGATAATGAATGGTTAAATTTGGGTAGGGAATGGAAGTCAGGCCAGAGGAAGGAATAGAGGAGGGATATTTAATAGTAAAGGCTTTTTGAAAAAGTCATATGGAAACTTAGTACTCTGAAAGCTTCTGAAAAGATATTCACATGTATAAAATTTTAGGTATGCACAACTATAAAACAGTGACAATACCATAGTTGAAAGTACAGGGAAACAACCAAATAGCCCAGTGCCATGAAAGGGTTATTTTTTATTTTTATTTTTTTATCTTTGGAACTGTTGGGCAATGAGTCTCCATAGACACTCAACCATTACAAGCTATTGTCAGTGCTCTCGTGTGCCCCCCCAGAGCTTGATATGAATACAATATTACCAAAGATACCGCATACGTGAATTACAGGACATGGAGAAATCAAATTGGTACTCACTCGCACATCTTAACATTTCTGGGAAGCTTCTGTAGTGTTGGAAGATGCGTTGAATGCTATGAAAGAAGCAAGGCAAGCATCAATCTTAACAGGCGTGACCCTTGAGAACATCCTGACAAGATGTGTGCATTGGTATGGTCTGAAATGAAAGTCACTGAAATAATCAACCTCATTCTGCTTAGATTTGAAGCTCACTTCAGGAGATGAAACCTATACTTAACACTGTTAGCTGGGTCGAGAACTTGTGACTTGATAAATCATAGGCCCTAGGAAAAGAATCTAATATTAGTATCATACTAAATTGATATAGTATTAAAATTACTGCTAATGACTTATTGTTACACTCATAAATTTGTGCATCTCTTAATCCTTATCAGAGAAACATTTTTGCATTTGATAGTGATCAAAACAGGGACCCACAACTGTTCTAGCTGCAAAGAATAAGAGACAGCAGTTTTCCATCTTAAACAGAATATCTAGATCACACTTCTTCCTCAAAAGACTCTGAGATCATTGCAGAGGAGGAGGCAAAAAGATTTCGAGAGCCAACAGAAGTAGTAGATGACTACAGGGAAACTTTTCTGGACATAGTATGACAGATACAAATAAGAACTCGCAGAAATTGTGACAGCATGCTAAGACCTACAGAATCTCAAAGCAGACAAAATCCCAGCACAGAGAAGGGATATGGGGACAATGACATGCTCTTCCAGCTAAGGAGTTATTGGCAATTGAAAGGTGCTAGGTAGGGGTGAGATGGTTTTCTTTAAGAATATGGACCTTGATAGCTCAACCACACTTCAGTTAAAGGCCACATACCCAAGCATATATGGTCGTCACAAACTATTTAAACCTTCACAGAAAATGTTTGGACAACAATTTTGTGCTATGTAGCCAATGTAGGATAGAATTAAAAAAGAACCTAAGAGGAGAGAGGAGTGAAAAAGAATTCACAGAGTAAAGCAGTAAGAGAAGCAAAGGAACTCTGTGAATGCGGGTTTTATCTGAGAATAGCACATGGGTCTTGTGAAACTTGAGCACAAAAGCCTGCATTTCATTTGGTAGGCGTGGAGGAGCCTTTGCAGGATTTGAACTGCTGAATGCTGTGCTCCGTTTTAACATTTAGAAAGATCATCTCAGCTCTGTGGAGAACAGATTGTAGAGGGTGGGAACGAAATAGCAAGAAATAGCATAGAGATAAAGTTCTAAGAATATTTTTAGAATTTCAGGTAACAAATGTTCATAGATTTATCTAGAAACAATAGATATTTAGAAAGGGGGAGGTCATTAAGCCAGGAATTCATAAAGGAGACTGTCTTCAGAATGAGTACTCCAGGATCAATCAGGTTGTCAGTAATGTAGTAGACACGTGTCCCCCAGTGGTTCTGATAGGTAGCCAGATTTGAGATGAATTGTGATTTAGAGATACTGCAGCAAACTGAAAGAAGATTTATAGACATAAAATTCGATGATAAAGTTGATTAATTGGCAAGCGTGAGGAAAACTGAACACAAGTATCCTTCAAGTAAGAAAGCAGTCAACGGTTTACACTGATTATTTTGAAGTTGTATGAGTGTACGTACGCTTCATGGAAACACAATAGCCTCTGGCTGCACATGTCTATTTAAATCAAATTTAAAGCTCCGATTTCCAGTCATAGTACTCACAATTCAGAGGTCCAACAGCTACACCAAGATATTGTCAACTACATTGGACAGTGTTAATATCAAATATTTTATTCTTCACAAGAAACGTTTGGACAGAGATAGTTTGTGCTATGCAGTTAACAGGGACTAAAATGTAAGGGGCATATCTTAGAGGGAAGAAAACCAAAACAGAAGAATTCGCAGAGGAAAGTGGAAAGGGAAGCAAATGTACTCTATAAACATGGATTTTATCTGGGAAAAAAATTTAAATCTGTGTAAAATACACTTGAGTCAAGGGCACTGGAAAACCAGTACTTGCTGTGCTGCACGATTCAGCACAATATTTTTTCAATATAGGAAAATACCATAACTGATAAGATAAATATTATGATAGCAAGTTTTGTTCTCCCTCCTCTCCTTTTCTGTGGGTAATTACCAATGTCTGTAATTGACAACAGTTGATCAAATCAAAATAGGAAAACTAATAACGAGCCAGATTCTCCCCCCACATTCCACCCGTTAAAGTCATCAAAAGCTCTGTGCACACAGGGAGACACATGGCGAGCTAATCTGGCCCACTATTTACACAGCATTTTCAATCTGAGGATCTTGAAATATTGAGCAAATATTCTCTTTTATAAGCCATCCCAAGGGATAGAGCCATCATTTATACATCTAACTAAATTGGGTTTAAAATTTGGAAATAAAAATTTTATTCGATCTAAAATACAAGTATTTTAAAAGTATGCCTCCTACTTATATAGATACAGATGTCAGAGTTCATAAGATATGAAGTTCCTGTTCTATAATTGAGTATTTTCATGCTTCAGTCACAGTACAAATTTGACCTCAGATGAGAAATGTAATAACACTTTAACCCACACTAAACAATTCACTCCCTTAAAGACATACCTATGGAACTGGACAGATGGCTCAGTGGTTAAGAGCACTTCCAAAGGTCCTGAGTTCAATTCCCAGCAACCATAGGGTGGCTCACAACCATCTATAATTTGATCCAATTCCCTCTTCTGGTGTGTCTGAAGATAGTGACAGTGTACTCTCATATATAAAATAAATAAGTCTTTGTGGAAAAAGAGCATACCCATGTGCAGGAACCAGAAGTACATAATTTATTAATAATTTTAAATTTATTGAACTTTTCAGATGAACAGTATAAAAATATGTTAAGTAAATTTTGTTCTTAACCATAAGTAGAGTATACAATTGGTAGGTCATTCAAGCACCTTCTTGGTCTTCATCTTACTTCCGTGAACGCAAATTTGTAGCTGAGTGGCCTTGTCACTCTGAAACTGGTTCTGGTAGAAATAACAGCAAATTGAGCAGAGAAAGCAAGAAGAGCGGGTTCTATTTGGACTCAGCAACTTTGCAAAGTAGATGAAGAGACAGTGCCACCAATGTGTTCAGGAGTTCAACATAATGTATTCATGTCTTGAAAAAACACAAAGGCAGCATCAGGATATGGTTGTAGTCAGGATCTACTCTGAAGAAAGAGAAAGTGAAAAAATAGGAAAGGTAGCACTCTCTCCAGTTGCTAAAACAGGACACAAATGCAATGCCAGGCACCACAATACTACAGAAATCTACCCTGTTAGCAACAGGATGCATGTCTCTAATTCTCTTCGTGAATTTCAGTCAGGCCTTTCAAGTACTCTTTTCTGTCATTTCCATTTGTGTCTTATTGGTTTTAGACCCTACCCCCCACTCATACCAAGGTCAAGGTAGTTTACCCCAAATTGTAGCACATAGTTTGTAGTTGCTGAACTTGATTCCTGAGGACATATGGCAATGCAGAAATATTGCTTCCTCTGGTTGGTTAGCCCTTTTTGGTATTTCTTGTTCCTGAAGAAAGCAACAGGGCCAGATAATGAAAATGGAGGACTAGATCACTTTGTGAAACCCCAGGCAAATGGTTGGAACTGGAAACTATCATCCTGAGTGAGCTAACCCAATCACAGAAAGACATACATGGTATGTGCTCATTGATAAGTGGCTATTAGCCCAAATGCTACCCTCAGATGCCAGAACAAATGAAACTCAAGACGGATGATCAAATGTAAGTTCTGAGAGACACAGCCAGAATACAGCAAATACAGAGGCGTATGCCAGCAGGAAACCACTGAACTGAGAACAGGACCCCTGTTGAAGGAACAGAGAAAAGACCTGGAAGAGCTTGAAGGAATATATGCAGCAATGCCAACCAACAGAGCTTCCAGGGACTAAGCCACTACCCAAAAGACTATACATTTACCCTGGACTAAAGGTTGCAATTTCTTAAGCCCTTCCTGCTAAGACTGAACCCCTAGTGAACTTTGAGAAGCAATGGGGGGAGGGTTGGGGGGAAACACCATAAGGAAAGGGGGGAGGGAAAGGAATAACACTCGAAAATGTATAGAAATACTCAAGTTAATGAATAAAAAAAATGGAGGACTAAAACACATCATATGCTTTTTTGTTGATGCTAAAAGTCAGTTCTAATCAAAGGCATGTTTGAAGGTGTTAAAGGGGGAGAGTCAGAGGACTCATTCTAAGGATTAAGGATACCCGAGGTCTAGTATTGATTTTCTGGTAACTAGTTAAGTACCTGACTTCATCTACAAGACAAGGAGAAAAGAATGTCTCTAAGATATGTCCAATAAACAGCTCACAAGTTACATGTGGTCAGGGATATCTTTGATGCAGCACAACACAAACTTACTTAAACTGTTAGAATTTTGTGATTTTCTGTGCCAGATGGAGAATGACTCAAGCACAAAGTTTGGCAGGCTTGACATTAAGATCATGCTTAGATTTAGAAGGTTGCCTAATTCATGGTAGTCGCTAGAATCAGAAATACAATGTTTTTAACTAGTTAATTCGGTCTAACTGGACCCTAGGTTTTTCTGTACTGTATAGGTGTACTAGAATGTGTTGCACAAAATCTTGAGTTTTCCCGCAAGCTACTCAGAATCCACCTTGTAGTAGAGGAAACAGGGTATGGGTGGAGTACCATCGTCTCTTCTTCCTCAATGACTGAAGTACTACTACCTCAACTCCTTCAACTTAAGTTGTATGCATTTTCCTTTTCTGAAACCAATTTCATTTTATTTAATCATAAAATTGGCAAAAATTATGCTGACTTTTAAAGCTTTAAAATGAAGAAGGCAGAAACTGTCATAGTGTTTTTGAAGCTTGATACATGTGATTTTCAGTATGTGGTTACCTTGTCTCTTTAAATGCAAAATGGTATCAATTTTTAAGGTTCGTGTGCAATTAAAGGGACAAAATTATCCCTCTTCTTCTCTAAGCATGCACATGAAAACAGATTGAAGGAAGTCATCTAGTTCATCCATTTTTTTTTGCAGCAATGATAATGTGCAATTTAGTCTCAGTTTCTCTTTCTCTCTCTCTCTCTCTCTCTCTCTCTCTCTCACTCTCTCTGTCTGTCTGTCTGTCTGTCTCTGTCTTAAAAGTGTGGATAATAAGATATGTTTGACACAGCAGAGATATGACTTTTTTATTCTTTACCAGAGAGAAGACAAGGTGAGGAAATAGTTGAAATGGGATGAAGATTAGATTAGAGAAATAGTAAATATTGTTTCACAAGAAAAAGGAAAACACCAATTTATCTATAAAAACCAATCAAAAATTATGAAAATATTAGCAAAAAGTATTTTTGAATTCCCAACTGCAGTGGATCCTGCAATGCCTGTTCAGTGAGGATGGCTCACTGTGAAAAGTTCAGAATCTAGATTTAGGTTAGCCCTGCCTGCTTTTTGTTATTAAAGATCAATACTTCTAGTATGACATGCATGAGGATGCAAAGGACTGGGGTCTCCTACTGTGTCAACAATTCAGAAGATTTACACTTGGACAAGCCATTAGTGTAAGCAAGTCTGGTAGACCCTGGGGCCCGGAAATACACTAAGCCTTTGTGGAGTTAACCTGATGTATATGACTACAGAAATCTGCTTAGGAGGAAATACTAGGTGCTATATGGGTGACATTAAGCAGATGCCTTTTCCTTGAAGGCTACCCAGGATGCTCAGGTTGATATCATTTACAGTTGTCAGGATTGAATATGGAACTTATTGTTTCATTTTAATCTCGACATAATATGGGAGTTTGGGGTACAGACATAGCCAGCAGTCGTTGTGTACATCCAATTAAGAGTAGTTAAGAGATGGATGCACTCCTTTTACTCCTTTTAGCATGCCAAACACTGAAGAACAGTCCTGGACCTTTATCTCCATGATTATCAAAAGAATTCCTGGAGAGATTAGAATCTGAGGGACTTACCACCTTAGGGGATCATACTCCTAGAGTATGAAGACGAGTCACTTTGGGCCAATGGGTTGGATGATCCTAGGTGGTGAGTTTTGTTTTTGTTGTTTTGTTTTGTTTTTGTTTTGTTGGATACTAAATTTTGTATGGGTCTTGACCATTAACATATACTCTCACTCCACAAGTTTTAGTGGTTCTCTAATAATGATCTCCAGTTTCCTTCTAGCCCCTAGCCTTTATAAATATGGGATTTATTGCCTGGGGCCACAGGTAGATGTTGATGGTTTTCCTTCGAGGGTTGTGAAGGAGTCAGTGTGACCCCAGGAAGACTCAGTTTCACAATCCCACTGAGGACAATGGTCTTTGCTTGGATCTTGGAAGGTTGGGGGATGGGCTATCAACCAAGAAGTCATAGTATTGGGTAGATCAGAGTCCCTTTTGTCAATAGTGTACCCAGAGTCCCAGAGTGGACTCCTTTACAGTCTCTCTAATTATCTCTGGATGTAATATTTACAGAAATCCATCTGCACAGTGGATTAAATTTCAGTAAATATATAGGCTATGAGTTCCCTGGATTTGGTCATTTTTTAATTTTCATACCCAGAGATTTGGTTTATGGAGGTTATAAACCTTCTTTTTCCTTGAAAGGCAAAGAAGACAAAATAGCACAATCATAGTCATAAGGCCAACATCCGTCTTATCTTTAGCAGTTGGAGGACCTGGTTTCCATCCATCAATCATTGTCTTCTACACTTACCTTTACCTGAGTATGTGGACCCACAGGTTGACACCAGTGACCTTCACTGCTATAGGGTGTTGTAAGGCTGCAGAGTATGTACCTTTTCACATTGGCTCCAGGCTCCAGATCAGGATTCTTTTTATTCACACAAGATCAGTGGACTGGAACTTGTAGTCATGCTCAGACACAGACAAGGACATAGCTATTCAAACCATCTGATGAGATCCTTTGGGCTTGTTTCAGGGTCTGTAAGGACTTGAGGGTGGAATGGTTAGTAATTTTTGCCTTATGAACATCTCTTAGCTTAGAGAGAATGGGGGGCTCCCATGCATGATTTTAAATGAGGTCAAACCTTACTGATGTGTGGTATATTTGTCCTTTAAGAGGACAAATGGTAGGCAGATAGCCTAATCTTTACCAGTCCCAAAAAACTATTTACTTAAATTTTCCTTTAAGACCCTATTCATTCTTCTAAACCTGTCTTGAGATTTGCTGCCTATAGTCACAATGAAGTTTTTAATGAACATTTAGGAGCTTTGTCAGATATTTGGGAAAATACTGAGACTGTCTTCATTCAGGTCTTACAAGCTTTCATCCATGCAAAGAAGTTATCTATGAAGACTAACAAATTTGTAAGTGGACTCTTGCTACTTCATGGGTTATATTTTTTTCTTCCACCCTTATTTACTCATCTCACACCCTTTCAACCCCCTAACACTAGATATGAGAGAAAAAGAATTAAGGGGAAAGGGAGATGATGTTTTCCTTAGACTACTTCCTGTTGATTAGGGGTGTTGAGTTCCTTGGGGCAAGTTTAATCTTCTCCATCAGGATATCTAATTACTTCTTATTGTTTCTTCTTTGCGCATGACAACTTAACAAAAGTCACAGTGACCAAGAGTAACCAACCAGAAACCCACAACCCACAACCCACAACCCCAGCAACCCCACCTCTCCAGGCTCTAATATTTATATACCATTTAAGAAGTCCCCAGAACTCCAAACATCACAAATCATAGTTAGCTGTTGTGGACAATCTGAAGCAGCTCAATAACCCACACCTAGGATTAAAAAGAAAACATATTCCAATAATACTTCTGTTTTTCAAAGAAATCAAAACTCCAAAATTGCCATTGCAATACTTATACCCAAGAACCATGGGCATTGTCTTAGTTAAGTTCTATTTACCAATGTTCTTCAGGGGTGTTTCTCAGGCACAGATACCCTTGGGGATTTTCCTCTGAGATTCATTTGAACACAAGTGGTATATCTGGACAAAATGTCTTTGACAAGTATATCTACTTGAGGGATGTCTCCGCGGTATCTGAGAAACTGAGCAATGTTGGATTCTCCCAGAGGGAATTTGATGAGCATTTGTTTTTCAAAAGCTGTAGAGAGTATGGGTCTTCTGTCTAGTAAGAACCACCATCCATTTGTCTCCTCTGTGACATTTTTCCTTTTTTCTTTTTCACTATTTTTTAATGTGTGTAGTTTGGGTACTGGAAAATCCAGGTTTGAGCAGAGTTAGCAATATCTAGAGAGGCTAGGCTGGTTCTAGGATTGCCATCTAAACAGAAATATGCTATCCAATATCCTCAGGCTTTCAGAGAATCTTCTTTGTGATGCCATGTATAGTGGACAATGGCTATCTCTTCTGGCCAGGACCAATATCCAGAGCCAAGATATTTCATTGACCAAGATAAGCAATCCCCTTTCATGAAAGAGGGCCCTGAAGATATGGGCTGTGGATAATGCATATGTATTCAGGTCAATCTTTTGTCTTTCTTTTTCAGAATCACAGTTATTGTAAACCTTTGAGCACTCTCTATTAAGTGTGACTTATTGATATCCTCAAATTCTTTTAACTTTTGCAGCTTTCGTTTGGTTTGGTCTTGTTTTTAATATCTGGGGATGACTGCATAAAAAAAGCAATACTGGTTGTTTGCTGTATTTTTGACTCACCTTGGTTTATGGGGGTAAACATTGGCAAGCCTCAAAGAAACACTCCCGGAATCTACTAGTTGGTTCTCGGGGCCCTCGCTCACCTAAAACAGACTGTTTCCAGTTCTTTGTTGTCTTATTTTTTGTTTTTGTTTTGTTTGTTTTATTTTTAGAAGTTGTCTTTAATTTTCCCAAAAAAATACCTGGTAAAAGTTGTTCAGAACCTCCTTACCTGGGTCAATCTTTGGTCCCAGTCAGATTGAGCAGAGGGGAAAATCTACTCTATTCATTCAGTATTGTTCTCAAGTTATTCTTTGCCTGGCAGAGAGCAGCTTTTCTCTCAATCTAAATCCTGTCCTGTTCCTCAGCCAGAAAAAGTATGTCCAGGCATTGTTGACAGTCATCCCAGGTTGAGTGGTACTGGGAACAGGTAAAAGAACTTGCAATAAATACTGCCATTTTGACTTCAGACTCCATTTTACCTATAGGGTGAACCAAAAATCAAGTTCCCAGCCCCTGAGGGAACTGGTGACTTTCCAGAAGCTGACCAACCCCCTCTTAAGCAACAATAGTTACCCAAAACATAATGCCTGTTCCTAACTATAGAAAGAACAAATGAATTTGACTGGCTGGCAAAAACACTTACATTCAATGTTATTTGAATTGTGATGGAACCTTGAGCAAGTCCCTAATCCCCAAGTTTTGATTGGTAAAAATTATAACTTTACCTTGGCTCAAATGCTTGCAGATTTTATGTTTACAAACCCTGCTTCAGTCACTTCTTGGGACTGCCAAAAGAAATAAAGCTCTCAGGTCCTTGTCTGGTGGCTCTGGTTGATCAGAGACTGTACTCCTGTGGTGGGGATAATAACACATTTTGCTATCTCATGAGCCCACTGGTATATTATCTCCCTTTCCTCATGGCCCACAATGGACATGATGTTACACTAGTGTGTAAAAGACAATTCCAAGGGACTAATTAGAGCCTGAAACATTTTTAGAGAATGCCAGGTTCTAAGTTTTTCAATTATACAGATCATTTGTTGAAAAGATGACACAAGCCATGGAGAAGGCCAAGGGGGGGGAGCTTTCAACTTTGAGCCCTTTAAGGATGCCTCCCTTAGAAGAAGGACAAGAGCTGTCTCTGCCCCAAGAAAATTCTTCCCAGGGCTCCCATAAGCCAGAGTCATTCTGTATGACTCTGAGGAGATGAGGCCCAATGGTTAAGGTTCTACCATTCTGACAGCATGGCTCTGACATAGTCAGGGGTCACTGTGGGTCATATAGAATGGAAAAGTCAGCATTTTCTTGGTCAAAGAAGAAGCAGAAGTTTGGGTTTCTCTGGGTGACCTGCCTAAACAAAGACTGGGGTTCCCCATAAGAGGGCATGACTTTAGTCTTTACAAGAAAGAGCAGACTGGTAGATACAGGAAAAATGGTTGTGGCCTCCAGGATCTTCAGTCACCATGTCCCAGGTACCCTGAACTAGATTCAGAAATCCTTCACAGGGCCACCCAACTCCAAAAGAGGGCCAGCTAATTCTGAGGTTTTCTGAGCAAGAAACAGATACCATATTCATCCTCATCTACAGAATTCTCCTTGAACTGTTTCAACATCAACTTCCACAGGTCTTGGGGC
Source organism: Rattus rattus (assembly GCF_011064425.1). Classification (NCBI taxonomy): domain Eukaryota; kingdom Metazoa; phylum Chordata; class Mammalia; order Rodentia; family Muridae; genus Rattus; species Rattus rattus. The sequence continues at coordinate 26,060,491 of NC_046158.1, forward strand.
TGTTCCTCCAACCAACAGAACTGACAGGAATACACAGACAGGCGAGCAGGAAAGACAACCAGAAGTGCCAACCACTCAAACTTAAACCAGGAAGTTAGGTGGCATCTCATGAAAATGCTAAACACCAGAATTAGGGCCTCATCTACCCATTCCTCAGTGCTTTATTTAGATAGTAAACAGATTTGCCTCTGGAGAACACAGATATAGGCAACTTTCTTCAATTCTGTCTTTTAGGATGGAGGCAGAGGTGGGAGAAGATTCTGGGCCCTTGAAAAGTCTCAGGAAAAAATCTCCTAAGATCTGTTCATGTCCCATGCAATCATCCCCGAGGGGATCTGAGATCACTAGGGCAGTCTCTGAAGAACAATCTAAGAACTCAAAAATGGAGGTGAGCACACTAGAGACCATGATAAGAGCACTCTTAAAGCCAAAACAAAAGTATTTACTGCCAACCAGAGGCTGCATAAGGGAACTTGTTCAAATAATAACCCAAAGCCTTACAGCTTTTTGTCTTTTAAACACACACACACACACACACACACACACACACACACACACACACACACCATATCTTTGTTGTCATACTCCAGTTATCAAGAATCAGAACTACAGAAACCAAAAAACAAAGTTATAGTACATTTATGGCCATTTTGCTCACAGACCTTTCTGTAGCTATGGACTAGGTCTTTCTTCCTGTTTTGGAATGTGTTGGAGTTCTATGTGTTAGTTTGGAAGTTAGCATGGTGTCTCTAACATAGAATTAGTCATGGTAAGGTCTGGGAGTCCATCACAGAGGGAGTCCTAGAGATTCTATAGAAGCACTTCATGGGTTTCCAGGGGATAAAACCATTTGCCACTTAGAACTAGAGATTTTAGACATATTTCTGATTTATATTATATCATGGCATCCCTATTGCCATGATATACGCGATATCAAAATGTCAATATTTATTGTACATTTTTAATAATCATCCGATTTACTGCATTGAACTCACTTTTTGGACCTTCCTTTCATCTATAGATAAGGTCAGACTAATACACCCTACAGTGGAAATTGCACTACCTACCAAGGCTTGTACACTTCTCACAGTTCATATAGCTACTGTGTGAGAGAGCCAGCAGTAAAGCTAAATTTACTTGACATCAGACCTGGACTTCTAACTATGTGGTAGTGTTTATAAATAAATGTAGTTTTAGTTGATGTGGTATTCATCTTTTGGATGGATAGATCCTGAAGCAGTATGTGTATCTTCCTTCTCGGGGGTTTATGTCACTTAGATACATAATACCTGTGCTGCTCTAACCAAAAAGAGAATGAGCTCCAATAAATATCTGTCCAAAGTAGAGACAAATAAATAACCCAAAGCAAAATGAATTGCCCCCACTCCAGGCTGAACCCTGGGTTACATATTAGAAGATATATAACCATCCACACCATAGAATATAAAAAAGACACCTTCAAACAAATGTAACAAGTAGCCAAAGACACACTTTTAATAGCAGCAAATCTAACCCTCATTGCCAATAGCAACCAACTTCACTCATCAGAACAGAGGTAGAAAAGGTTTTAAGTCCCACTGCCTCAGAAACAAATGTTATTTAATACTGCTTGAAATTTTTAAGCAATCCTAAAATCTCAGGTAAAAAAAAAATAATTCATGCATTGGTATTTTAAATGAGAGTAAGAAATAATATCTGTTCGTACCAAGTGTCAAGGCTGTGATTTTCCAATAGTTTGCATTCCTCAAACTAAAATGCTATCTACATCTTACTGCTGGTGGATGGAAAGATTGTGAAAGAAAATTGGGTATAATCCATCAAAATCACACCCTCTGCCAACTTTAACTACTCACTCACTGCAGCACAGGAACTAGGTAAAAATTTATGGGAAAATGTTTAAATCAGAACTGACTGCTGCTGATGGATGACTCCCAGAGGAATTAACTCTTTTCCCTTTGATTTAAGTCTCCACACAGCATTAGGCATTTGTATTCATCTTTCTCTAGCAGACCAAAGCAGAGGTTAATGTCTTTTAGTAGCTAAAGTGCCTAGGCATTGGAAGAAGATACTTCTTTGAGTCTTCTCAGAAACTAGGAGGTACATCCCATGATGAAGTTGAGAACACTGGCTCCAGGTAAGGCCATGTTACCTGAGTCAGGCCAGATAAGGCACTGACACTGGGGTTAGGGTTTGCTTCCATTCTGATTTCAAAGTTCCTCTGGGAGAGGACAGGTGGCTTAGCAATAGTAGATCTGCTCTTAGGGTATATTTTATTACATCTCAGAAGTTTATACAATGTACTTTGATCATGTTCATCCCTCTATTCTTCTCCCAACCCCTCCCAACCCCATCATACCTCCTCACAGTTTCCTAACTTCCCAAATTCATGTCTTATTTTTCTCTCTTTTTGTCAGAATAACACACCAAGTCTAATTTATGCTGATCATATACTTCTTCCTTACACCGGAGAATGATATATCTACCAGGGGATATGCCCAATCAATAAAGCAATTAATCAACAAATAAATTTCTGCCTGTCACCTCGAAAACCATCAACTGTATATAATTCCTCCTGTAAGGTAATGGCTCATGAACCCCTTCCTCCCTCCATGCTAGAATGTCGACAGCATGATTTTGTGCAGGCATCACATATTAGGGCACAGAGAAAAAGTCTCAAGAAGTATAAGAAAATAGCAAAAACATCTTATGTCCTACCTTATTACAATGGAATAAAGCCATAAATCAGCAGGAGGAGAAGCTATAGAAAATGCACAGTGGTTGTTAAGCTACAACTATTGAATGATTACTACCTCATCACAGAGATCAAGAAGGAAATAAACATTTCCAGAATTAAATGAAAATCAAAGTACCTCAGCATAAACTTCATCCAAAACTTCAAGTGGTTTAAAGAAGTCAGAAAGAAATAGATCAATAAAATTAAGGAGACAGAGATTACGGAAAATAAATGCCTGGGTGATGCCCAAGAAAATGCAAGCATGAGGCTGAAGTAAATGACAAAGACAAGACAAAACTCGAAAACAAATAATGAGATAAAGAGATAGAAGACTCAAGCTGAAATGAAAATGGAATTTAAAACCCAAATAACTAAATCAGAAAACTCAAAGGAAGGTCATCGTACAATCAGAATGAATCAAGCAGAAGATCTAATATCAGGACTAGATAATAAAGTAAAATATCTAGACAAAACAAAGAATATATGAAAAAAGAAACATAAGGAACATACAGGCAATGTGGGATACAATGAAAGTTCAAACCTTCCAAAAGTAGGCAGAGATGAGAGAAAATAATCCCAACTCAGTGGAATAGACCAGATCTTCAACAAGATCATAGGAAATTTCTTGGAACTAAGGAACATCTATATAGGTACAAGAAGCACATAATAATAAATAAGATGAGAAAAGTCTCACTGCATGTCATAGCTAGAACACTAAGTATACAGAACAAAGAATGTGCAATTGAAAACAGAGAGAAGGAGAGAGAGAGAGAGAGAGAGAGAGAGAGAAGGAGAGAGAGAGAGAGAGAGAGAGAAACGATCACCTGTAAAGAAAAAAACCCATTAAAGCTGATTTCTAAATGGAAACTTTGAAAGACAAAAGAACCTAGAGCAATGCAATACAAGCTGTAAGAACCAGAAAAGCAAACCTACACTAATATCACCAGCAAAAATATCTGACTATTTAAAGAATGAAAAACGTTCCATGATATAAACATCCTAAAATGCCAACCAACCAGAGCTTCCAGGGACTAAGCCACTACCCAAAGACTATACATGGACTGACCCTGGGCTCCAACCTCATAGGTAGCAATGAATAGCCTAGTAAGAGCACCAGTGGAAGGGGAAGCCCTTGGTCCTGCTAAGACTGAACCCCCAGTGAACGTGATTGTTGTGGGGAGGGCGGTAATTGGTGGAGGATGGGGAAGGGAACACCCATATAGAAGGGGAGAAGGAGGGGTTAGGGGGATGTTGGCCCGGAAACTGGGAAAGGGAATAACAATCAAACTGTAAATAAGAAATACTCAAGTTAATAAAGAAAAAAAAATTTTTGTAGGCAACAAAACAAACTTTGGAAAATACAGAAAGCAATATTTCAGGCTTAAGACAAAAAGAACATAGCCAAGAGCCTTTAGGAAGAAACACAAGCCATGATTACAAAAATACACCAAGAACACAACACTAAAAATCACCATAATGACTACAGTTAACACACACATTCAATCATAACTAAATGTTAATGGCCTTAATTCTCCAATTAAAAGGCACAGACTGACTGAATTGATCAAGAAATAAAAATCCATGTTATATCTACAAGAATTTCATCTTTGTCGTAAAGATAGAAATAAACTCTTAGTAAAAGGATGCACAAATATATTCCCATCCAACATGACTAGAGAGCAAGTAGAAAAGATAAAGAGTGACATTTCATTCTGATAAAGGGAAGAGTTAGCAAAAAAGATATTACTATCCTAAACATACTTTCACTAAGCTCTGGTAAACCAAATTTCAGAGAATGTACTACTGAATTTAAAGACATGGAATATAATAATAAGAAGAAATGAGTTTAATGCCCTACTTTCTCGGTCATTTGAACAAAAAAAATGGAAATATAAGAGTTAAATAACATTACACATCAAATGGACTTAACAGATATTTATAAAATATACACAATCTACTTAGAAGCACATGGAAGCTTATCTAAAATAGGCCACATCTGGGACACAACACAAATATTAACAAACTTAGAATGACTGAAACACTCCATGTCTCCTGTCTAATCATAATACAATAAAAATTAAAACTGACATCAAACAAATCTCTAGGAAATATGAAAATTCACAGAAATCAAACATATCATAACTGAGCAATGAATGGGTCAGTCAATGAAGAAATCAAGAAATAACTTTAAATTTTCCTTAAGAAATGAAAATACAATGTATTTTCACTTTTGGACACATTGAAAGCCGTCCAAAGAGGAAAATGTAAAGCACAAAATGCCTACATTATAAAGAATCATTGAGAAAGAGAGCAAATAAATGATTGAATGATGGAACTCTAAAGTGAGGGAAAACAAGAAAAAATAAAATACAAGTCAAGTTTGTAGCAAGAAAGAATAAAATCAACAAATCTAAGAGCTAACTCTTTGGGAGACAAACAAGATTGACTCTAATCCCAACTAACTTTAGTAGGGAGAGGACACAAAGCAAAAGAATTGGGGATGAAGAAGAAAACATTGTAAGAAAACCCAGAAAACACTAAATTGGAAAAACCTAAACAACATAGATGACTTTTTAGAGTTCAGCCAAACCAGCAAAATTAAACCAAGAAGTCAACGACCTAATGAGAATGAGGTTATTGAACCAAATGAGAATATTGAAATAATAAATAAATAAATTAATTAATTAATAAAACTTCCAACTTAAAAAAAGTCTAGGGCCAGATGGATTCACAGCAGAATTCTCCCAGACTTTCAAAGGAGAGTTACAGCCAATTCTTTCAAAAAAAAAATAGAAACAGAAGAAGTGCACTTAAATTCTTTCTATGAAGCCTGGATTACTTTAATATCATGACCAGGTGAAGACACAACAAAATGAGAAAACTACAGGTGAATGAATATTCCTGATGGACATTGATTCAAAATTACTCAATAACATACTTGGATATAGAATACAGACATATATAAAAGATTACCCATTATGACTAAGTTGGGTTTTATCCCTAAAATGCAGGGAGAGCTCAATATATGCAAGTCAATTAATGTAACAAACTATACAGATGGATTTACAGACAAAGATTCCATGATTTCAATAGATGCAGAAAAATTCTTTGACAAAATCCAACATGAATTCATCTTAGAAGTCCTAGAAAATGCATGATTAGAGGCAGTATACCTCAACATAATAAAAGCTAAAATGAGAAACTCACATTGTTCTAAATGGAGAAAAACTTGAAACGGTCTCATAAAAGTCAAGGATGAGACTGGGGAATCCGTTCTTCCCACCCCTTTTCAATATTATGTATGAAGCACTAGCTGAAGCAATAGGGCAGGAAAAGTCAAACTACCCCTATTTGCTGATGACATACTGAACACTAGAGATCCTGAAAAGACTACCAGAAAATTCCTAGAAATAATAAACAAATTCAGCAATGTGACAGGATGTGAAATTAACTCTCACAAATTAATCACTTTCCTGTATACCAACAATAAAAATACAAAGAGATCAAGGAAAGATTCCTATTCACCTAGAATATCTAGGAATAAAACTAACAAATGTAGAATTTTCCTCTACAATAAAATAGAGAGAATGGCAGGGAAAGATGAAACCAACCGACAGTCCTACTTAACGATGACATCCATGAACCATGTATAGTACCAACATGGCGCTATAACTCAAAGTGTGAAGCAGCAGCATGAGTATCTTGGTGGTAAGCGACAGCTCTCTAAATGGATTTAAGATTCTAATCCAATTGGATTTAAAACTCACTCAACAAGAGTAAAATTATGCACAGTACTGGAAACCTAGATGACCACACAGGACTAGCGAAGTCTTTGACATTCTGAAGCTCAGACCATATCATTAACTTCGCTGTCTGTGCAACAGGCAGGGGAAATACTGGGAAACTCCTTACATAGCCCACCTCTGAGGATCTCCAAACACTCCTTACACTAACTCCATTAGCTATACTTTACTCTTCAACTTGCTTTTCTTTATCCCATTTCTGCTCCAACTCAATTTTCATAGTTGCTCTTTTGTGCTTTCTAGCTGCTAGATTGATTTTTTTTAACAAGGATAAAATAAGTCTTTATTTATATTCTTATAGTAAAGGGGAAGCCTTAACTTGCAGGACGATTCTTGGGCAGTATGCACAACATACTTTTTATTTCCATGGGATGGAATGAAACCCCAACTGAGACCACAAAGTATACACTAGAAATCAGCAAATGCTGGCAACAGAGTAGGAAAAAGACAAAGAAATAAAGCCTAAAGACCAGAAACCCTTCACTGGGATCTGCTGACCACAGCCAGAGCCAGGACTGGGTCACACAGTGGTTGCAAGTTCCAGGACAGGAAGAAAGGAGGGCAGGAGGCTGGACTGGGCTGTGGGTTTAGTATCAGGTAAGTCACTCTTGGTATTTACATACAAAATAGTTGGCTCTGTTTCTTAGAAATACACACAGAAGAAATGAAGATTGGATCATCACTTTATGAATCTATCGCTTTACAATATCGACATCAGAAATAGGTGCATTTCAGATTCAAATTTCAGTAGCAGGAAATAAATATCAAAACATCATTACGGGCCCTTAATACAAAACCTCTACCCCATCTACAACTCCCTCCCAGCCCACCCACAGTAGCCACTGACGCCGCTGTCTCCTATACATACCAGCGTCTCATGGCCTTCTGGAAGGCTGGCTGGGCAGGCTTAAACAGCTGAAGAGTGACTGTGACAAGGTGCTGCAAAGCTGTCCCCGCTTTCCTTCTCTACCACACAAACTTCTTCAAGAATCTGGTCTTTCAACAGGACAGACCGCTTTTCCAAAAATAATCCTTACAAAGGAGAGGGGGTTCGTTCTGATTACTCCAATCTGATCATCTTGTCAAAGTAGAGCAGTTTAGAGATTCACAAAGTCCACCGAACAGAGGCAAGGGGGGCTGGGAGGAGAGCCTAGCAGAGCAGGCATCCTCCAGGCACATGCTCTGAGGACTGGAGGAGCTGGTAGGGTGGGCAGGACACCATGTACTCAGAGGTCTGGCCGGCTGTCTGTCCTCCACAGAAAGAGCTGCCAAGTTAGGGTGTTTTGGTTTAAAATTTCTGCTGGGGACAGGAACCCCTGGAGGGTATATGTTTAAAAATAGTGGACACAGGGCAGGGCGTGAGAGCTGTTATCCAAGAGCTTCTATGCAAAATAACAATTAATAGAGAGAAAAGGAAAAGAGTCTTCTCGATGGTTCTGAGGGTTCTAGTGATGAACTGAAGGAGGCTGCAATGGGTGAGCAGACAGTTTCTCGCTGGCCTGCCCCGCATGGCTTAGCTGGCCTCCGTCCGCAGTTTCTTCCTGTTCTGGGGCTTCTCAGGCTCGGACTCTGAGCTGGAGTCTGAACCCCCATCGAAGACAGAGATGGTGCCGCCCTTGGCGTTGATGTAGAGGCTGTTGTCTGAGGAGGGGTAGTTGGTCTGCAGTTGGGCACTTGATCTTGCCTTCTCCAGTGCATGGACTTGTTGCTCCAGAAGAGCATTGTGCCGCTTGAGGTCGTCAAGGTCTTGCTGGGGCGTATGGTTTTTCCTTCGCATATACTGGATATACTCTGTTGCTTTGTCTAGGATTTGGGCCCGGGATGCCTTCTCTCCTTGGAGTGATGGGACTGAGTCCCGCGAACTGTGAAAGCTGTCTTTGATGTGGTCCCTACATTTTCGTTCCAGTGCATTATGATGAGCCTGTTTGTCAGCGTCGCTCTCCACCTTGATGTCATTTTTATCGCTCATTTCCTACGGCCCAAGGAGCAGTCACTGCAGTGGTGGCTAGGAGGGGAAGGGTTGAGGGAAGGGCGAAGTCACCAACAACAAGCCAAGCTAAGTGCCCCCATGCACACACTCACTCACTCACACACACACACACAACACCGGCGACAGCCACCTCACTCCAGATTGAATTTTTAATACACCAATGGAATATTCTAATTATTCAAATCTAGTTGTGTGACTTCTAGATACATACCTGTCTCAGTTCCAAGAAACCTTAGAACGACATTGTCCATTCCAGATTCAACATTCAACATTGTCCATGCCAGATACATGAGCAAGAAAAACACACAAGCGTCAGTGTGCTACCCAGTAACTTGGGGGATATCTTATAAAATATCTGTACCTTGACTCAACCTCAGAACATGTAAACCCATCTTCTGATCTCTGTTCAGGCAGAAAAACAGATCAGAGTTTTCTCCTGAACGATGATACTTCTAAGTCAATCACTCATTTGAAAAGTTCCTTAAGGCTGTTTGTTGTCCCAGAGAAACCTCTCAACCAGTGAACCCAACTTATTTCAAATGTACCGGTGCCTGGTGCAGCATCTCTGGAATGCTGACACAACTAAAGGCAAGTTCAGTCAATAACTCGAATACTTCATGGTTGTAGTTGTGGATCATTCCAAACAACCAAGTAGGTTACCTCTATTTCCCCATCAGCAGGTGATTTGTGACTCCTTGGCAGGGATGCATGACTTAGCTTCAGCCTTCCCTAAGGGCAAGAAGACAAGCAGTTTTGGAGATCACCTGTCATCTGCAGAAATAACTGATGAGTTGAAAATTCTGCCTTCCTCTTTCTTATTTTTCTTTTTTTAATTTTTTCTTAGGTATATTTCTTTACTTACATTTCAAACATTATTCCCCTTCCCAGTTTCCTGTCCATAAGTCCCCATTCCTTCCCCTCCCCTCGCCCATATGGGTATTCCCCCTATACATTCCCCTTATTGCCCTCCCCATATTCCCCTGCACTGGGGGTCCAACCTTGGCAAGACCAAGGGCTTCTCCTTCCCCTGGTGCCCTAACAAGGCTATTCTCTGCTACATATACAGTTGGAGCCCTGGGTCAGTCCATGTATAGTCTTTCGGTAGTGGTTTAGTCCCTGGAAGCTCTGGTTGGTTGGCATTGTTGTTCTTATGGGGTTGCAAGCTCCTCTAATTCTTTCAATACTTCCTCTAATTCCATCCCAAGGGGGTCCTATTCTCAATCTTATCTAGTTTTGGTGGATATATATATATGGGCCACATGTGGGTCAGGCTCTGAATGGCCATTCCTTGATTCGCTGCTCTAAATTTTGCTTCTATATCCCCTCCTAGGCAAATGGAATGAACTAGAAAATATCATCCTGAGTGAGGTTACTCAATCATAGAAAAACACACTTACTATGCACTCATTGATAAATGGATATTAGCCAAAAAGCTCGAATTACCCAAGATGCAATGCATAGACCACAGGAAGCTCAAGAAGAAGGATGACCAAAATACGGATGCCTTCCTCTTTCTAGCTCTTCATTCTTCAGTTGCAAACTCCGAAATCCTCAGACTAATGCAAGTAATATAAGTAAGTGACTAAATTAGTCCTGTTGGTAATCTCTGGCTAGCAAGTGAGCTCGTTCCCTATCTAAAACAGGGAGATTTTATTTAACCTAACTATGTCCATTCAAGAGTACTGGCAAGTACGGGCAAGAGGACTTGCCTCTTCATTTACCTCATGCTTTTCTGTGTTCTTGGACACTCGACCCCAGAATCTATTACTGTATCTCCTGGCCCCACATTGCCTACTTACAGAAAACTGAATTCTAAAGCCTAGATCCAAAGTCCTCTGTCAAGTGACTTCCCATTACCATTTACATCGGTTCTTCATTTTCATTTTAGACCTTAAATGTTCTAATACACCTTCTCTCTGATGGTGCACATGACTTGCTGATTTCCATACCAACGCTTACATTTCTGCTTGCCTCCATTTCAGCATTTTGATCCTCATATTATTAGGTCAGTTTTTCTTTATTGACTCGCTTTTCTGGTCACTTTCCCATACTTCTCAAGACTTTAAAAATATCAACTAAGCAGACCCCACCAGAGCTTCTAGGGACTAAACCACCAACCAATACACACGGAGGTACCCATGACTCAAGCCACATATGTAACAGAGGATGGCATTGTCCAGTATCAATAGGAGAAAAAGCCTGTGACGGTTTGTTTCCCCAATGTAGGCAATGCCAGGGTGTTGAGGTTGGAGTGGGTGGGTGGGAGTGGGAGCCTCCTCATAGAAACAGTGGGAAGGGAGAGGGTGTATGGGAGAGGGAGAAAAGGGGATAACATTTGAAATGTAAATACAAAAAATATCCAAGAAAAATAAATTTAAAAAATGTTTTTCTATCTCCTAGCCTCATCTCTAAAGTTATATATATTTTTTAAATAAATCAAGTCACTAACTAAAGCCATTGACAAAGCATCTCAGCCAATATCTTCACTAGAAATATTTTCAGAATTGTGTAAAATACTAGAATACGTACAGAGAAGCCCTACCACAGCCTGACCTTCATGCATCAAATTCTACGTTGTCACGTGATGAGAATACCGATAAAGCTTGTATGCCGTCATCCGTAAATGACAGTATCCTAACAAAATTGCTTCATCTCTTTATACCAGTGTAGAGCTTCTTACAACTAATTAATTCAATTAAAAATTTAAAAGCTAGAAGCCCAAAATATTTCAGAGGTATTACGGTATTTCTTCTAACTTCTTACATCTTGTACCATCGATATAGTTTCCATCAATATAGCTAACACGCACACACACACACACACACACACATACACACACACACACACACGAGAGAGAGAGAGAGAGAGAGAGAGAGAGAGAGAGAGAGAGAGAGAGAGAGATTGTAAAACGCCGCCCAGGCAAAATTTCTAATCAAATCATGACATATAGATCACCCTAGTCTTCAAATCATAAGTCATCACTGAAATTGCTGCAGCTCATCTCCTTCCTTGCAGGAAATATGGCCACTTAGACTAGATGCTGAATCAAATAAAATTTAACATCCTTTGAAATCACCATAATTTCAAAGTGAATGTAAGTGGAAAAACTATAAGTTACTTTGATTAATTCCAGTGCATTCAATTTTTTATCGGAAGGTTTTGCTTATAAGAACCTCAAACCTAATGAAATGATTTCATCTCAAAGTCATGAATTGACCTCATAGCTTTAGGTCGTTTCTTTCAGCAATAGGATTCTAGGAAGAGGATTTTTTTCCCCAAGGGGAACTTTCTGCAACTAAATCTGTATCAGGTAAAATGTAATATGAACAGGGAAATTTCCTTTTAGTATTAAAGATACAATTTCCTGGTGATTATAAAATTTTTTATTTATTTTCTGATGATATTTTTAAATTTTCACATTTTCAAATTATATTTTTCTTGGGCTTAAAAGTGAGTATGTTATCTTGGCATTTTCCTTGCTAAGCAAGACCCTCAAGATATTAAATTTTTATGAATTAGTGAATTTTATCGATATCAAGGACTCTGGGGGATTCTCAAGTATTTGTCAAAAAAAATTAGGTGTGTTCTTCAGACCAGTAGTTCCAGTCATAGAAACAATATGTAGTAATGGTTTTCATCAATCACCTCAAACACCTTTTATAGAATGTCTATAAAATGTCTATATAATGTCTCTGAAGAGGTGAAACTCAGTAATGACTGGGAGTGCTGACATTAGCTTTCAGAGTTGATTTTATCAACAGTGCTACCCTACTTGTAAGTCAAGGCTACGCATTTATCCAAATACTTCATACTTCTGATTACTTTGGAAGTTTCTAAATACATTTCAGTATTCTGCAATGAGAATGAGTTCAGTATTCAAAGATAAACAAAAGAACCAGGGGCCAGCAGAAGAATAAAAGGAAGAGTACTCTGGTTGTAAGAGAAAAATAAAAAAGGGAGAAACTGACCATACAGAATAGACTACAGCTAACTGAAACTTTGAGACTCTTACAGCATAAGAACTCTGGTCGGGGAAGGGTTTCCTTATCTAACACAAAGACTTAGAACACTGGGTATGTTAAGAAGTAACAAGCTAGTGTTTACAGCTGTGTGATTCAGTCACATGTGTTAGCAGAGTAGATCTAAGATCCTGCCCTAGACCTAAAAACTCAAATGCCTGGGATCCAGGAATCAATATTTTTAGGTCATTAGCAGATTTCTAAAGTACCAAATTCAAGCAAGAACCACAAGATACCCACAAGGATAAAATGACAAGCTTCGCACTTGGGAAGCAGTGCTTAATTTCAGCTCTATGGGATGAGAATGGGGGTGAGTAAACTGCCTGCCTTATGATAACATTGTAAGGACTAGTTTAGTGTGACAGTGTAAATAAGACATGAAGAAGGGGCGTTGATAATATCCCATACCACCCTCTTAACGCAAGTGCATAGACAGAGACTATTTGGCCACGGCGCAGATGAAAACAGGATCCTGAATTCTAAGAAAGCCATGAAGGCACCTGAGTTTTCTGTTTGTGGCTGCAGGTGCTCACATAACCCCAAAGCGACACCATCCAATTTCCTTTCTGTAACCAAGGTTCAGTTTGGCATGAATCAGGGCATTAATATATTTGCACGCTTCCTGAAAGTGATGGACTTCTGTGCTTTCGTGAATTAAGAATCAAGGCTGATTTACATAATGTTTAGAAAGCTCACAAACTTTGTATTTTGTCTAAAATAATTGTAATTCTCTAAGGTTTTCCCAACTGTGCCAATTTGGCTGAGGCTGCTTGCTTGAATTGCCAGCCTGCATCCAGATTTCTCAGTCTAATCTTTGGCAAGATGCTACTAACTCCAGTTTCAGGACCAAGTGACTGGCAAGAGCCCAACAGACGAAAGTGTGTTTTCCTGCCAAATCAACACTGGCCAGGAAAAGGCTTCAAGAATGTGAAACAAAAGAGCCCATCTCCTCAGTCACTGCAGAACTCAACTGAGCTGGCCACCCCACAGTTGGTCACAGGGACAGCTTCGTCCCTCCAATCCAGAGGTGACCAAGACAAGAGATGCATTACACACAAAATGGGGACGTGGTGAAATACTTTCTATCATGTCCTGTAATTCCGAGGTAAAAAGAGAAAAAAATAAATCATATTAGCTCATTTCACATAAAAAATAATATCCCAGCAATGTTATCCTTGTATCTGTCTTGGTAGTAATTCAGGGATTATGTAGATAGCTCAGGGTGAAGTATTTATTCCTAATTATCTGAATAATTGATTAGTACTTAGAGTCTGGCTAAACAGTTCATTTGAAGGCCTAAATTATGTTTCTGTGCTACCTAGCTTGATCAATAGACCATAAAATTGCCAAATCCCCACTTCATTTTGTAATCTATGCTAATAAATAATATAACAGTGGCAGCACAGCCAGTAAACTTCTAAAATCTGAACATAATTATTTTATATTGCTGCTTTGAGACATCAGAATACTAATGATATGGACGTTTAAACATAAGTGTCTTATTTATTACAGGAGCATCTTAATCCTGCTTCCCAGCATATTTAGGTCATTAAAACACACATTTTTGTATGTTCCTTTTTCTTAAGATCCATGATGCTATTTAATAATAAACAAGCAAAAAATAATATTTTCTCTTTCAGCACAATTCAAATAGTTTGATAAACTATTAACATCCTGTATCTAAGATTGATTTGTAAGATTACTCTCAACCTTTCTCTTCTGAAAGGTAACATAGGGTATGTCATTGTCAATATCTCATATTTCAAAACTAGGTTATTACATTACAGAATTAATACTACTTGAATCTATTTTAAGATCCCCAGTAGTGTAGAAAAATCTTTCTGCAACTCCAGGAAATGAAGTCAATAAAAACACAAATGGTACTTCATAAATAAAGCCTAATTAATACACAAATTTTATTTATAATGCACAAATATTAGAGTGTAGCCATGCATTCTTTAAAATTCATCAATTAAATGTCAATTAAAAATTGGAGTTTTAATAACCAATAAAAAATGGAGTTTTAATAACCAATAAAAAATGGAGTTTTACATGTTAGCAATATGTGGTTCACATCTGTATAAAATGTTCTCTACTTTATGTAATCAGAAAAATGAACTGTGCCAAGTCATATAATTACATTAAAATGTTATTGACCATACTTGTGTGATGGCTCAGTACCCATGAGTATATGGATCACATAGTGGTGGGGTAGAGAAGAAGAAGTAGACTGAAGAGGAATTAGGAGGTAGAGTGAATATGATCAAAGTACATTGTCTGAAATTCTCACAATAACATATTTTAAAAGAAAATACCTGAAGTTCATCACCTAGGAGATACAAACAGAGCTAGAGGAATAGTGCAAGATTCAAACAGCTATTTTGTTCTTTAAAATGTCAAGGAATTACCCAATACTCATTTTAACACAGGCTTGGCCAAAAATGATATGCCTTGAACATCTGAAGTGCTGAGGTAACCAAGTCACCCAGTTGCTTTGACATCATCATAGCTTAAACACAGTATGCATATTTTCAATCAATTTACTTTGGATTCAGTTTTATATATGAAACATGGTCAGTGTTCCATGAACACATTTTCAGAGAAAGATTGCTATAAATATGATGTGATAATGACTGGAGTGTTTCGGGAAGGACAGGAGGAGAAAAGAAGGCAAGTGCAAACTCTCATAAAATTTAAAATAAACTGTGAACTAAGACTTGGCATTTCATCATTTTCAACCAAAATCTAATTAGTAAGTTCTGTCCTTTAAAAGAATATTGCAAGCGTCTCCTTAAATAAATATTCAAGATTTGAAAGTAATGAATGCTTAAGGCTTGCTGGAATAATAAGTTAAATTTCCAAAGCTTGACAAAATCAGTATGCAGGTAAGAAAATACAATAAATGACTGACAGTGATGATAGATGGCTGATGGCTGATGGCTGATGGCTGATATAGATACCTAAACAGTTACATATAAAAGCAAATAAATAGATACATAGATAAAATCTTTAGTAATGTCATTTGTAAAATGCAAATTTTTATTCGTATACCTGTGAATCATTTATGACTTAAACTTCTTATTCTTAGATTAATTTTAAACTCTTATATTAGAAATAATCAAATAAACAATCAAACTAAAAAGAAAAATTTAAATTATGAAGAAGACAAGCCTATCAAGCCCTTAAAATAAGGTGTATGATTGAAACCAAGTTTTCATCTTAAGATTTTTGGACACACATCAAAAAATAAAGTAATTAACTAATTAATTAAGATATGGATTTATACTTATTATAATTGAAGTATTAATTCTATAAGATATAGCTTTTTTCAAATTCAATTTGGAAACCAATATATTAAATTAACTCCTACTTTAACCATGCTAAAGGTACTGAGAAAGTGTCAATGATGATTTTAAGAATGAAATAAATAAATATCCTCTATATTACCATGTCTTATGCTGAAGTTCAATGAAACAGAGTGTGTAACACTTAAGAACAGCTCATTGTTTCTTGTTAACATAATATACTCAGGCAAATAAAGACTTTGATGTTAGGAGTGTTTATGCTCAAATTTGCCATTAATTACTCACTGGATGATTCTCCATAATTTTTCTTAGCTCCTATGGCCTAGATTACCATGTGTATAATGGAACGATAATATCTACAACATGAAGAAATTCTTGATTTGACTCTTAAATGGAATAAGTAATATAAAGCATTTAGCATTTTTGTCAAAATAATAAATCTAAGTTTTATATGAGGGCTGGAAAAATGGTTCAGCACTTGTATTCCTCCCGAGGACTGAAGTTTGATTCCCAGCACCCATACGATGGCTCATACCATCCAGGGATTGCAACCCTTTTCCTGTGCTCTGTGGGCACCAGGAACACATGTGGTATACAGCTATACATGCAGGCAAAACACATATGCACAAAAATAAATATAACAATAATTTCAAAGTTTATATGAACTTCCTGGTGAAAATCTTAATAGAATAAAGCTTGGACTATATTTAAGAACATATGAATAAAGGACATTTTTCCTCTTCTTGAATATCATTTTACTCAGGACAAAACTGTAAAATTGCCAGTTCGTTTTAAATCCAGAAAGCTACTCAAATATGACTGGTGATTCAAAACTACTTAATCTATTATATAGTCTAAGCAAAAATGTAATATATGTCCTAAGATTGTGGTTTAATTTAAAAGCAGTAAACATTTTCAGTCTTGAACTTGTATAAAAAATTCTTTGCAAAATTCAGTTCAGTTTCTTATTAGTTATGTTTAAGACACACCAAATGTTAGACAAATGGGTTTCCTTTGTCCTGTCTCTATGGGGAATGCTCATTGGTTGGTTGGGAAGCCTTGTCTAGTGTTCAAGGATGATTTGGGACATTCTTTATATCATTCTAACCTTACAGAATGTAGATAAGTAGCAAAGGTTTAGTCCTACCAACATGGTTACAGAGAACAAAGACTGACAGTAATGACCTGAAAACTCAAAGCCGGAATGTTTTATTTTGTAAATTGCATACTCATGAAATTAGTATTGACAATGTAATCTGCCACTGGTCATGGAATTTTTATACTACTAAAAAATATATTCTCTTGTCTTAGTTGCTTTTCTAGTGCTGTGATTAAACACCTTGATCAAGACAATTAATAAAAGTAGGCATTTAATTATGTTTATGGTTTCAGAAGCTTATATGACCATAATGGCGAGCAAAGGCATAGTGGCAGGAATAGACAAGCACAGACATCTTAATTTGCAAGGTGCACAGGTAGGAAAAGACATTGAAAATGGAAAGGAATACTTTGGAACTACAAAGCTATCCCCAATGATACAACTCCTTTAATGAGGTTAAAAAAACATTTTAAATTATAGACATAAGAGGAAATAATACAATTTACATGTTATTGTTGTTATTTATAATTTGATTGTGTTTACATTAATTCACCAGACTCAGTTTCTTCTGTTTTCTACTTTCCACCAAAAGCTGGACATAATATATGTGAAGGTCTTCTCATAGCCCTGATACAAAGAAGACATGCAACATTATCTGCTGTAAAGTGCTTAAGATGTAATATCACGTCATTTTGATAAGGACTGGCTTACCAATAAAGACTGGCTCAGCAGGTAAAAGTGCTTGCCAACAAGCCTGAAATCCTGGATTTATTACTTGGGATATACATGGTGGACAGTAAGAACCAATTCCCTCTGGTTATTCTTTGACCTCCACATTTGCACCATGCCACACCCACACACATAATACGTTAATAAATTTAGTAATAAATAACTTACCAATGAGCTTGAAAGAGCTAATTTGAACAACTAAAGCGCAAAAAGAAAAAAAAATACTAGCAATCGAGCTACATTTTTTTTCTGCTCTAAGTAAATTTTATCAAATTGCCTCTTGTTTTCTTAGAACTCCACACAACTTGAAGAATGTTTAGCAAAATAAAGCAGTCTGTAGACTCCAAGGCTAAAACCATGAGTCATAGTTGAAGGTTTTAGAGTTAACAGTGTTCAGAACACAAATGCAGCTGAGCATATATTTCTAGATGTAGGAAATCTACTTTGAATTTTCTAGATGAATAAAATACATATAATACAATTTTGCATGAGCGGTATACTGGTGGGAGTTTATGTGTGCTCTTGTATGTGTGTATATGGGCAAATAGGCCAGAAGTTGGCATTAGGCATCTCCCTTGACTTTTTCTCACCTTAAACACTGAGTCAGCATCTTTCATTTTAACTCAGAGCTCATAGACTCAGTTAGTCTCTATTGGCTACTTGCTCTAGAGATACCCACGGAGCCATCATACTACTCTTTCTCAACATTTCAAAAATAGTACTTTTTCTTAATTTGCTAGGGTTCATTTTTTCTGATAGAAAATTTCATGATGAACTCATGCCGTTCTAGAAATATTCTAAATATTCACTGTCCAAGCACAGTTTGATTCTTCAATTTCTGTAAATGCATAAGGTGTTACATAAAGCCTTAGTATGACATCTTCCAAGACAGTTATCTCTTTAGGACACCTCTTTTGAGAGAATGATTGGTTTCCTCATTTAAGGGAAGAGTGAAAATGTATTCTACATTAGAAAGTACTTTTGCAAAAGCACATTTGATACGCAGACAAATTTATATAAGCAAATGCACAATAGGAACTATTAGGTTAAACAATTTTTGTACGATTAAGAGCTGATCATTATCAGCACAATGATCTTCCTGTCAATTTCTGCAATTTTGATTATCAAAAGTTTAGAATGTTCTAGAATCTATAGGATCCCATTGATCAACAAGTTCAAAAAAAAAAAAAAAGTAACCCTCACCTGCTCTGCTATTTACTCCCAACCCTTTTGAGTATCCCAAATGAAACACCTGTATCAAAGCCAGATACAGAAACCAGAGAAACCAGAAACCAGAGAAAATTTGCAATGTTTATCTTTCAAGATCTAGGTTATTTCACTTGGAGTGATTGTTTCCAGCTCCATCCATTTACCTGCAAATTTTATAATTTGCTTTTTCTTAATAATAGAGAAATACCTAATTGTATAGATATACCATGTTTTCGTTATCCAATCATCAGTTAATGGATATATAGTTTGTTTCTATTATCTGACTATTTGAATATTTTAGCAATGAATATAGATATCTCTATAGTAAGATATGGAGTCCTTTGGCTATATGTAAAATAGTGGTATAGTTAGATCATGTGGTAGATCTATTTTTAGCTTTTTGAGAAACACGGATGTCTATAGCAGCTATACCAATTTGTTCCCCAACAAACACCAATTAAATGTACCTCTTCCCCCATATCCACACCAGAATTTGCCACTGTTTTATATTTATCTTAGCAATTAAGATTGCTGTAATTATAGTAATTTTAATAATTTTAGTAATTTTAATTTAAATTTAAAATCATTTACATGATTGCTAAGAATTTTTAGCAGTTTTTTGTTTGGTTGGTTTTATTTTATTACAATAAAATTACATCATTTTCCCCTTTCTCTTCTTTCTATCTCTTCCATATCTATCTTTACTCCCAAATTTTTGGTCTCTACTTCTTTGGCCATTGTTATCACATATACACATAAAGAAATAAACATATGAGTAAAACCTAGTAAGACTGTTCTTTGTTTCCTGCTTGAATGTTTCTATAAATGACCACTGGTATTAGGTAAACAATCAGGGGCTAATCTTGAGAAATACTAACTTTCCCTCTCTCAGCAGATTTTAATAGCTTATAACTCTTCACTTATGAGTAGATCTCCATGATATTTATCCCATCTACAAGGATACAATTGTTTTTGGAATTGGTCAGGTCTTCAGAAAGTCATAAGGTTGATATATCATGGTTATAGCTTCCTTGTCCAGTGAGATGACAAAATCTCACAGCAAACTTTCTAGTCTTCTGCCTCTTTCAGTCTACCTTTCCTTCTTCTTCTGTGAGTCTTCTGTTACCTGAGTATTGGGCACGGTAGTTGTATTTTATGTGTATCAAATGAAGTTGGGCACTCCCAAGTCAATTTATTTCTACATATTTATTAGTTGTAGGTTTCTGTCATGGTTTTATTCTACTACAAAAATAAACTACTTTGATGAAGGATGAGATCTATACTTTTTGTGGGTATAAGGACACATATTTAGAAGGTTGTAGAGGAATTTTAATCTGAAAACTTGGCTGCTCTGGCAAGAAACCACACGCAAATACTTTCTGTGTGAAATGGATGAAATACATACATGCCCTGCCCTTTAATCCCTCTGGCTAGAATACAGACACATCATTACTACACAAATGTTATCCCTAACAAAGAAGGTAAGGTTGGTTTGTAGAAGGAAACAGCCATATTTGAAAGGCTTGTCTGAGAGGCAGACAAAGTGATAAATCAAAGAAAGATTTAACAGAATGAATCAGAGAGAGCATATACCCAACCCACACAATAACAGTACAAGAAAGAGAGGAGGCAGTTTTAACAGGACAGTTTAACAGAGACAAGTTTCAGGTAGGCCAGGGAATGAGAATAGGGAATTAGAACAGTTTACCAGAGTTGATTTAAGGCCAAGTAGAGCTGAGAGAAGCCAGTTTGAATCAGTCAGCTTGGAGAGGAGTTTGGGCCAGAACACCTGAGTTGAACCAGCCTACCAGAGTTCAGCAAAGACTAGAAGGGTGAATTCATTCAGCAGTAATACTTGGAAGCTGAAACATTTTAGGCCTAGGTTAGCAGACAGAGGCTAGATGCTAGATCCTTCAAGGTACAGGCTTGCAGAAAATTAGATTGTATAGAGGCTAGAAGCTTCTAGGCCTAGAAATAGGTATAGTTAGAGCAGAGAAAGAAACACTCTGAGATCAGCCTAGCCATATATTCATGAAGCTTGGGCATTTCTCTCATCTCATCCCTTCAACAGAGGGGAGGAAAGGCAACATTTATATTTACATCTGGTACAGAGCAAGATTGAAAAAGAAGAAATTGCACCAGCATTTCAGAAAATAGACAAAAACTGAGAGAAACATCACAAATGATAGGAGATTATCTAACAGAAAGATGAAGAGGAGAAATTTACCTAGGATTGACTCCAGAGGAAATATCAGTTCTTCGTGTTCATCTGGATGTGCAGAGAGACTAGGGAGACTCTGGAGCTGTGGGAGACTCAAGCCCAAAGCCGGAAGTGATACAGGAGCCTCTGGAACAAAATCGCAGATAGCCACACCAAAAGAAAAATTTAAGTACATAGACAGAATTTTCCTGCATTTAAAAAATAAAATGCTGATCATGGGAACAAAAACTAAACAAAGACACAGAGAAAGTAACAGTAGTTATGAACCAAATGGATTTAACAGATAACTATAGAACATTTCATCCTAAAACAAAGGAAAATACCTTCTTCTCAGTACCTCATGGTATCTTATCCAAAATTGACAGAATTGACAAAATTGTCAGAAAACAGGCCTCAACAGGTACAAGAAGATTGAAATACCCCCATGTATCCTATCAGATCACCACGGACTAAAGCTGGACTTCAGTAAGAACAACGACAACAACAACAAAACAAAGATGACAGAAAGTCCACATACACATGGAAGTTGAATAATACTCTACTCGATGATAACTTGATCAAGAAAGAAATTAAATACTTTTTAGAATTTAATGAAAATGATGGTTCAACATGCCCAAACTTATGAGACACAATGAAAGCAGTGCTAAGAGGAAAACTCATAGATCTAAGTGCCTGCAAAAAGAAAGTGGAAAGAGCATGCACTAGCAGCTTGACTGCACACCTAAAAGCTATTGAAAAAAAGAAGCAAAAACACCCAGGAAGAGTACACAACAGGAAATAATCAAAGTCAGGGCTGAAATCAACTGAGTAGAAACAAAAAGAAATGTACAAAGAATCAAGAAAACCAGGAGCTGCTTCTTTGAGAAAATAAACAATATCAATAAACCCTTAGCCAGACTAACCAGAGAGCACAGAGAAAATATGCAAATTAACGAAATCAGAAATGAAAAGGGAGATATAACAACAGACTCTGAGGAAATTCAAAAATCATCAGATCCTACTACAAAAGCCTATATTCAACAAAACTGGAAAATATGGATGAAATGGACAATTTTCTAGGCAGATGCCAGGTACCAAAGTTAAATCATGACCAGATAAACCATTTAAACAGTTCCATAACTCCTAAAGAAATGGAAGCAAATATTAAAAGTCTCCCAACTCAAAAAAAAAACCCAAATAAACAAAAAAACAAAAACAAAACAAAACAAAACAAAAAAAACCAACCCAGGACCAGATGGGTTAATGGAGAATTCTATCAGACCTCCATAGAAGACCTAATAAAACTACTCTCCAAACTATTCAACAAAATGGAAACAGAAGGAATACTACTCAACTCCTATGAAACCACAATTATGCTTATACCTAAACCACACAATGATGATATGATAGTACATTTAAGTAACCCCAACGACCCAACAAAGAAAGAAAACTTCAGACCAATTTCCCTTATGAATATTGATGCCAAAATAATCAATAAAATTCTCGCAAACTGAATCCAAGAACACATCAAAATGATCATCCATCATGACCAAGTAAGCTTTATCCCAGGGATACAAGGATGGTTCAATATATGGAAATCCATCAACATAATCCACTCTATAAACAAACTCAAAGAAAAAAACCATGTGATCATTTCATTAAATGCTGAGAAAGCATTTGACAAAATTGAGCACACCTTCATTTAAAAGTCTTGGAAAAATCAGGAATTCAAGGTCCATACCTAAACATGGTAAAAGCAATATACAGCAAACCAGTAGCCAACATCAAACTATCTAAAGAAACTTGAAGCAATCCTACTAAAATCAAGGACCAGATTCATTTAATACAGTACTCAAAGTCATAGCCAGAGCAATCAGAAAACAAAAGGAGGTCAAAAAAAAGAAAGAAATCAAAATAGCACTATTGGCTGATGATATGATAGTACATTTAAGTAACTCCAAAAGTGACACCAAAGGACTCCTAAACCTGACAAACAAGTTCAACAAAGTAACTGGATATAAAATTAACTCAAACAAATCAGTAACCTTCCTCTACTCAAAGAATAAACAAGCTGAGAAAGAAATTATGGAAATGACACCCTTCACAAAAGTCACAAATAACATAAAATACCTTGGTGTCACTCTAACCAAGCAAGTGAAAGACCTGTATGACAAGAACTTCAAGTCTCTGAAGAAAGAAATTGAAAAAGATCTCAGAAGACAGAAAGATTTCCCACACTCATGGATTGGCAGGATTGGTATTGTAAAAATGGCCATCTTGCCAAAAGCAATCTACAGATTCAGGGCAAATCCCAACAAAATTCCAAATCAGTTCTTCATAAAGTTAGAAAGAGCCATTTGCAAATTCATTTGGAATAGCAAAAAACCCAGGATATCAAAACTATCCTCAAAAATAAAAGAACTTCTGGGGGGGGGGGATCGCCATCCCTGACCTCAAGCTATTAGAGAGCAATAGTGATAAAAACTGTATGGTATTGGTACAGAGACAGGCAGGTAGATCAAAGGAATAGAAGAATTGAAGACCTAGAAATGAACCCACACACCTATGGCCACTTGATCTTTGACAAAGGGTCTAAAACCATCCAGTGGAAAAAAGATAATATTTTCAACAAATGGTGACGGTTCAACTAGAGGTCAGCATGTAGAAGAATGCAATTGAGCCATTCATATCACTCTGTACAAAGCTCAAGTCCAGGTGGATCAAGGACCTCCACAAAAAACAAAATGCACTCAAACTAATAGAAAAACTGGGGAAGAGCCTCGAAAAAATGGGCACTGGGGAAAATTTCCTGAACAGAATACCAATGGCTTATGCTCTAAGATTAAGAATCAACAAATGAGACCTCATAAAATTGCAAAGCTTCTGTAAGGCAAAGGCTACTATGATAAGGACAAAACAACAACCAACAGATTAAGAAAAGATCTTTACCAATCCTACATCTGATAGAGGGCTAATATCCAATATATAAAAAAACTCAAGAAGTTAGACTCCAGAGAATCAAATAACTCTATTAAAAATGGGGTACAGAGCTAAAGAAAGAATTCTCAACTGAGGAATATTAAATGGCTGAGATGTACCTAAAGAAATGTTCAACATCCTTAGTCAACAGGGAAATGCAAATCAAAACAACCCTGGATTCCACCTCACACCGGAGGGAATGTCTAAGATAAAAGACTTAGGGGATAGCAGGTGCTGGCAAGGATTTTGAGAAAGAGGAACACTCCTCCATTGTTGGTGGGATTGCAAGCTGGTACAACCAGTCTAGAAATCAGTCTGGAGGTAGCTCAGAAAATTGGACATAGTACTACCTGAGGACCCAGTTATACCACAACTAGGCATATTCCCAAAAGATGTTCCAACATATAACAAGGACACATGCTCCACTATGTTCATGGCAGTGTTATATATGATAGTCAGAAACTGGAAAGAAGCCAGATGTCCTTCAACAAATCAATTGATACAAAAAAAAATCTGGTACATCTACACAATGCAGCTATTAAAAGCAATGATTTCAGAAATTCATAGGCAAATGGATGGAACTAGAAAATGTCATCCTATGTAAGGTAACCCAATCATAAAAAACAAAACAAAACAAACAAACAAAAAAAAAAAAAACATGGTATGTACCCACTGATAAAAAGCATGGAACACCGAAGATACAATCCACAGACCACATGAAGCTCAAGAAGAAAGACTACCAAAGTGCAGATGCTTCAGTCCTTCTTAAAAGCAGGAACAAATATATTCAAAAAAGGAGATATGGAGACAAAATTTTGAGGCTGAGGAAATGGCCATTCAGAGCCTGCCCCACGTGGACATCCAGCCCATATACATACAGCCACCAAACCCAGACACTATTGCTGACTCCAAGAAGTGCATGCTGACAGGAAACTGATGTGTCTCCTGAGAGGCTCTGCCAAAACATGACAAATACAGAGGCAAATGCTCATAGCCAGCCACTGAACTGAGAATGGGGTCCCCATTGGAGGAGTTAGAGAAAAGTTCAAAGGAGCTGAGGGGTTTGCAGCCCCATAAGAACTACAATACCAACCAACCAAAGCTCCCAGGGACTAAACCACTACCCAAAGAGTACACGTGAACAGACCCATGGCTCCAGCTGCATATGTAGCAGAGGATTACCTTGTTGGACACCAGTGGGAGGAGAAGCCCTTTGTCCTGCCAAGGCTGGAACCACCCCCCAGTGTAGGGGAGTGTCAGGGTGGGGAGGCAGGAAAGGGTGGGTGTTTGTGTGGAGGAACACCCTCGTAGAAGAAGGGGTATGGGGAATGGGATAGGGGCTTTATGGACAGGAACTGGAAAAGGGGATAACATTTGAAATGTAAATAAAAATATCCAATAATAAAAAATACATAAATAAATGGGAAACTCCCTATTAGATCCCTTGGAAGCATGTGTAGTACTTGAGGTTATGGAAGTATTTCTGGAAGAAACCTTGCAGTCCTTACTACAAC
The DNA here is from genome assembly GCF_011064425.1 of Rattus rattus. Lineage (NCBI taxonomy): Eukaryota > Metazoa > Chordata > Mammalia > Rodentia > Muridae > Rattus > Rattus rattus. The sequence goes on from NC_046158.1 coordinate 26,086,072, forward strand.
TTTGACAAGAGTAAACCCTTCCCTACTTTCAATTGTAATCGTCATTTATTTCCTTTCAAAAATGGTAGAAAAATAGCTGTACAACAAGAAAAAATAGTTAGATAATACAAAGGCATGAGAGACAAAAGAAATGGGAAGTAAGAGAACAGGAAATGCTTGTGAACCTATAGTTCTTAATGAAATAATGTTTGGTGTCACCTTTTTAAAAAATGAAAGGTGATCAATCACCTCTACTAGGTTTCCCAATTACATGGAAACAAATGCCATAAAATGTTGAAAATTCACAAAATAAGCAACTAGTGTAGAATCCTGCTAAAATTCAAGATAGTAAGCATTTAGAAAATCAATAGTAAGTTATGGACTATGTTTCCCCTATGTGAGACAGATGTTAAATAACTGGGGCTACCCAAGACAAGATTATTCACCAAGACTAGAAAGACTTAGAAGCAGATGTCCTGAAAACAGATCCTCAATTACAATGGGTGACATAGTGGTGAGAAGAAGCTGGAATTATGGAAAAATCCTAATAGGTCTAAATGTTTTAATATCATGAAAGATCAATTGTTAGGTGAATGAAGGTCAGTTTTCTGATTTAAGACAGCAGATGCAATTTGATGACTAATTTAGGAGCTTTAAGAGCCTCAGATAAGGTAAAAGAACAAGGAAAAAATGGTAGTATCATTCACAATTATGATTCAAAGTCCATGAGAAACTTGTCTGACTTCTTTCATCAGTTAATGACCACTTGAAATAGGACAATGTCAGACTCAGATGTGACACAGGCATTAATTGAAGCCTAAGCTTTTGAAAATGCAAAGGCAGAGTAAAAAAAATGTTCATAGGCCTCCAAAAGCTTGATCAGTACCCATGGATGAATGGATTCAGACTACTGCTGATATCAACCCTAATAACTAGGTAACTGAACAAACAATGACCAATAATCCCAGATATCATAATGTCTATTGTTTTGACTGTGGGAGTCGGGGTCATTTGAAAATGGATTGTAAAAAAGGCATTCTCAGAGGCTTCTCTAAAAGACCGTAATCTTCTGAGATTTGTAGAAGCTGTGGTAAGGGTAGGGATATGACTAATGAATGCAGATCAAGAAGAAATATATGAGATAATCCTTTAAGTACCCTAACTCATACACTGGCAACAAACAATGAGCATCGCATTTTTTGTCAGTAACCACTGATCAACTACAGAAAACTAAACTAGGTATTAGAGACACAGATGCTGACATCATACATTAAATAGCTAGGTCATTTCTGTGTTTAAAGGAGTAGAGGCCTAGGCTCAGTCGTGTAGAGCTAGACATGGCATGTGAGTGCCTATGTGTCTAGGTTATTCATACCTTGATAGACAGAAAGAGCGATTATGATTAATTGAATGATATGGAAAAAACTGCTGAATCAGATCAACCTGTATACTATAAAGAAGTTTTAACATCAGAATGTACGTAAGAGAACATGCTACTTTAGGGAAGAGGTTTTGCCTATGAAAGACAGTGAGTTCCATGAAAATTGATAAAAATCTGATGTAAATAAGAGAAGTTTTCACATGAAAAGACTTGACTCAAGAAAGGAAGAGACACAGAAAGACAGCAGTGCAGATAACACAGAATGCTGACCCCTAACATGGGAACAGTTCAATGAGCTGGCTGAAAGGGGGCAGAGTGTTTGACAGATTGGCAGACTGGAAAATCTTGATGCCTAAGTGGACATTTCCTGAAGGGCAGATGATAAGGACCCAGGTATGAAGGATCATTGCATCAATGGATCTTCGTAAGAACCTTTGGACTGTTAAGTTTTGGGGACTGGTAATTTTTTAGGTTGTAACAGTTAAACTGTGTACCATTTTAGCTTAAACAGAAAAAGGAATGATGTAGAGGAATTTTAGTTCATTAATATGCTGCTCTGGTCAGGGATCACATTGACAAACCTTCTGAGTCTGTATAATCTGAATGGAACACAGACAGGCCTTTAAAGTTGCCCATTCACAAATTTAATGTCTAAAAATGAAGGTAAGGCTACTTGGTAGACTGAAGCAGCCATGTTTGGAAGTGATATCTAATTGAGAGACGGACAAAGTGACAATCAGAGAAAGATTTGGCAGAATCAGTCAGAGATAGCACATACCCAATTCATACAAATAGCACGGGGGAAAGAGGAGGGAGTTTTACAGAGACAGGTTGCAGGTAAAGACAGAATGAGCCAGAGACTGTGAAGAAACAAGAAGACTAAACTACCAGAAGCCAGGTTACCAGAGATAGTTTAAGGTCAAGTAGAACAATTCAGTCAAAAGCTGAGAGAAGCCAGTTTGAATCAGTAAGCTTGGAGAGGAGTTTGGGCTAGAACAGCTGAATTGAACCTACCTGCCAGAGTTTGGAGAAAAGCTAGAAAGGGTGGGTTTATTCAGAAGTAAGCATCTGAAATGATAATTACATCTGGCAAAAAGAAACTTTTACAGAAGCTACTTAATAATTATATTGATTAGAAAGGTATTAGAAGTAGGTTGAGATATATGTGTGTATGTATATATATATATATATATATCAACTATTTGTTTTCATCTTTTGGAAACTCTCTGGTTACAATAGGAATGTACTGATAAGATACCACAAATTTGAGTCACAGAGCTCAGAGAATTCAAGCTAATACTGGCCTGGAAATTTCACTCTAAATGGTTGTCTTCTATCATGATAGACAATGCTATATATGCTAACAGAGGAGAAAATTAATCCTCAACCTTACCCAGTTATGAACAATAGGAGCTACAGTAATGACCACCCTGGCAAAACATGAACACTAATACAGTAATGGGACAAAAGTCACTGGAGAAACCAACCACTTTCTGAGTGTATTTAAGGTCCACTCTACAATCTTTAGAGAAAATTTAACCCAGTAACATGGCTGCTTTTGCAAGGGATCATATCTCAAGACCTTCTAGGTTGTGTTACCTGACTGGAATGGCACATCTTTAATCCCTCTGGGTGGAATACAGATATCCCCTTAGTACACAGTTTTTATCCCTAACAATGAAAGTAAGGCTAGTTGGTAGGAGAAAGCAGCCATGTTTAAAAGTGACATCTATTTTGAGGAAAGGCAAGTTGACAAATGAAAGAAATACTTGACAGAATGAATCAGAAATATGCACAACTCTCACAGGAGCAGACAGGAAAGGGAGACTGGAGGGGAGGGCAGTACAGTGAATGCATTTCAATTGAGGCAATGCAATAGAGTTCATTTCAGTTCAGTTCAGCTCAGTGTAGTTCATTCTGTGTAGTTCCGTTCAGTTTTTTGCAGTCAGTGCCCTCAGTACAATTCAGCCCATGGAACTCAGAGGCCATTTTTTTCAAGCAGAGAAACTTAGTGAGAAGCTGAGAGAAGCCAGTTTGAATCAGTCAGGTTAGAGAGGAGTTTTAAGCCAAAACATATGAGTTGAACCAGCCCAGACAGCTAGATTTCAGAAAGAACAAGAACTGGTGAGCTTATTCAACAGTAAGGCTCTGAAACAACAATTACATCTGGCAAATAAAAGTTACTTTTACAAATATCAAGTCCATACTTAGGACTACTATTGATCCAAAATTCTATGGCTGAACATGTCATAGACCCTAGGAAAAAACTACTATTATTATTCTATTACATAGGTATAGTATCAGATTGATTTCTGATGACCTATCTTTATAACAATAGATTGAGACATTTTAGAACTCTCATTGTAGAAGTTTCTACTTGTATAGATGGTGATGGACACTGAGACTCACAACTTGACAAGATGTAGTGAACAAGAGGCCATGGAAGTCCCATCTCTAAATAGGACGTGCACATCACACTTCCCCTTCAATGGCTCAGGGACCATTGCTGAAGAGGAGTGGAAAGAGCACAAAAGCCAGAGTTGTGGATAACTACAAGGAAACTGTTTTCCACACTTAATTGGGTAGCTGCATATATGAACTCACCATGGTTTTGACAGCAGGCCCAAGTCAAACCAAATGTTAACCTGAAGTGGGAACCTGAACACTAAGTCCCAATCCTAGATGACGATCAATTGGTAATTATTAGCTCAAAGCGGGAGAGAGACAATTTTCTCTAAGAGGACAGCTCTGATAAGTCAATTATGTTCACTTTAAGGCCAAATATACAAGAACATTTGAGTAGTACAAGTCAGATTTGATTTTGAAAAAAGACATAATGATTGGTGAGAATGAAAGAAGGATTGTATCTAGAAAAAGATAGAGAAGAGAAGGTGAATATAATCAAAACACTGTATAAAACTGTTAAGCAAGTAATAAAATATATGTAAATTTTTATAGTTCTCCTACAATAGAATTGTAAAAAAAGGAAAATTTATAGATAAATAACGCTGTTTTTAAAACGTACACACCCATAATGTTCTATGTATGCTATTTTTTTTAAGATTTATTTATTATATATAAGTACGCTGTAGCTGCCTTCAGACACACCAAAAGAGGGCATCAGATCCCATTACATATGGTTGTGAGCCACCATGTGGTTGCTGGGATTTGAACTCAGGACCTCTGGAAGAGCAGCCAGAGCTCTTAACCACTGAGCCATCTCTCCAGCCCCATATGTATGCTATTCTTGAGATGGGGATTATAAGCCTCTTTCCCAGTTGTAAAACCTGAGAGTGCAATAACTACTGACATGACAAGTTATGCTCATAAGTGCAGTAGAAACATGAATGCTCTGGGTAAACCAATTACATTTGGATTGCATTTGAAGACCCCCGCTCCCAAGGAGAATTGTACAGGACAGAGATTGGGAAGGACAAAAGCAAATCAGTGTCTTCTGGAAATTGACAGGACTGCCGAGGACTGCTGCTCTTATAAGTCATAGGATCTGTGTTTTCCTGCACAAAATCAATCCAGTCAACATTCTACCATGGAATGAGAAAGGGTTCATAAACCCTCAGCCCTAACTAGGAATTATGAACAGTTGATGACTTCTAGATGAGGGAGAGTCTGTTTGCTTTAATGGTGGGCCCCTGGTAGGTTAGATGCTTGGTTTATGACCCCGTGTGCAAAAGTATATGAACTGCACAAGTTGGAATTGGTGAGTTATTAAGTTAAATATGAGAAAGGACAGAAACGTGTATGAGTTGGAAGGATGGGGAGGAACGTGCTTAGTTAAAGAGAGGAGTATTGGTAAATATAATCTGTTCAAAGGATTTTTAGTATATGCAAGGGCCTCCTTGTCCTACATGTGCAATACTAGCTATAAAGATCTATGTGAAAGCATGCACCATGGTTATTGCGAGTTGGAGACACCCTAATCTGTTTCCCTCTCTTGCATAGGTGTGATGTACTAGAATATACTCAGAGTGTTGAGAAGGCCCTAGGGCAGTGGTACTCAACGTGTAGGACATAACTCCCATAGGGCTCACATAGCAGGTATTCTGCATATCATATATTCATGTTTCAATTTAAAATAGTAGCAAAATGATAGCTATGAAATAATTGTATTTTGGGGGCTCACCACCACATGAGTAACTCTATTAAAGGATCAAAGTATTTGGAAGATTGAAAACCATTGCCCTAGAATAAAGAAAATAATTTATCCCTATAGCACCTTCCAAGGCCCAACCCTAGCCTTCATCCTTAGATAATACTTACTCCTGCTAAGATGTAGGCTCTGCAAGTCTAAGACTCAAGGCTTACATGGAAAGGAAGCAAATGCATTCTAGATAATACATTTGACTCTCCTCACCATCTGACTACAGCTGGATACATTATTGTTAAAATGTTAACCCATTCTTTGGTCAAGTATCAGTCTGGAATTAACCATGGCTGTTGGTAAATCCAGTTTATACTTACAGTACAAATCATCCAGAAGGATACATCTAACTAGAACTGCTAATACAGTATAGCTGTGTAGAACTGAAAAGAAATACATTTCAAACACAAGTTAATGAATAAACATAATTTTGTATATTATATGAAATTATGTATTATATTGTGGCTGTATCAAATATATTATGTGAGTATAAAAGATACTAGTACAGTAGCTCTCTATATTTGTCCTTTAACAGCCATTAAAAAACTTGCTAATTTTTATGAATCCAATAAGCTGAGTAGGGTGGATCCCACAAAATATGTTTGAGGTTATTTTCTAGGTGATCCTGAGTCACAAAATCAAACAAACAAAACAAATACCCTGAAAATTGTTATCTAAGAAAGCAGAAGTGCTGGGTCCATGTTCTGTGTTACTCTAACAATTTATGAAATTTGTAAGTCCTAAATTTGACTTCCTCAAACACGAAGCAGTCTCAGTAATAGTTCCCTGGCCTTTTGTCATTATTTTAAGTAAAGATAATAATAAAGTTAAAGTAGCAAAGATGTAAAATTGCAAACATTTATTTAAAAAATAACTAGTCAGTGTGTTCCATTTAAAAACATAAACTATACCTAAACAGCCAAGATAATAAATGTATTTTTAAGTGGATTTTTAGAGGAGTTAGGGAATGGAAACTGCAATCAGAATATACTGTATTAAAATAATCTATTTTCAATAAAAGGGACATAATCAAAATCTAAACCAATCTTGAGAATTAACCAACAAATGATAACAGTCTCCAAATTACAGAAATAACAAGTACTTAGAGTGACAGTAAATCCACTTTTAGTAAGATAAATGAATATAGATATTCAAATCTATCCTCTTTAGTCTTTATTAAAGTATGGGGATTTGACAGCATGTTATAGAGCGGGAATCAATATCAATAAGAATCCAGAGGAAGCAATGCCTTTATAAAGACAAGTCACAGGGGTGGACTGACAAAGATGTCACTATCCTCTGTACCCTAGTTCATGTTCTGACTGGGTTCAGAGATTTTCCCAATGAAGTTTAGATTTTATTATTCTGAAATTTCTTGAGCTCTTAGAGATTTTCATAGTGAAATTTCCACGATCAGGAGACAATTTCTGTAACTTCTATGAGAACTTAGAGAGCAGAATTAAGCAAGGAGTCATTCATTGGAAACACATGTTAACAGATCTTCAATGTCTATTTTATTAAAAAAAGATGTAGTGAGAACGAATAGATGTCAATGTTCTCTTTATGTCTTCATCTACATGACTCTTGTCTTCCTTTAAGTCACAGATATCTCTATAGTGTCAACATGGAAGATAAATTGATATGAACTCACTAAAAAAATAGCAAACCTGTCAGGCTTCTGAAAAAGTTGCCAAAAATACACCACGTCTGTAAGCTATGTGCATCAGAGCAACTGCCTATGGACATTCGCATCCAATGACCTACTAGCAAGAATCCAGTGAGAGAATGGAAGCTTACTGGCCTGCCTATGCTAAAGGGGTGGTTTCCATTCATGACATCTGCTGCATTGTTAAGTAAAAAAATATGGAAAGGCATGTTTAAAGAGATTGGGGCTATTTATAGTCGCAAAGGAATGTCCCTATATTGGGGTCTTAGCATAGCATAGGAAATCCTCCAGAGAGGCTGTGCCTGAAGTCCCATTTGTTTGCATACATGAGTGAAGAGTCATTTTAGTCAAGTTATGTTCAAATTCAGAACACTGATGAAGTGAATCACTTTTAAAAAGTCTCTGCTGTTTTGTGTCAGCAGCAGTTTCCATGTGTTTCATGCTAATATCCAAAGTTTGCATGCTAATATGCAAAAGTACTTTGTCCTATTTTTTAGGTGACGTTTAAAGAGAAAAGTGCCCACTTTCTCTGTAATCTTTATTTTAAAAAGGCCTCCTTAGACACTTCTCTCTAAGAAATTGGGTCAATGAAAGAGAATGAAATATTAAAAGCACTTTGAGAGGAAATGGAAGATCTGTACAAATTAGTGTCATGATCATTTTATTATATCTATTATCAGTTACTGTAAATGCACAGATACTGCAATAAATACAACTTCTGGACTGGTACCTTGAGCTTTGATTATGTGACCTTATCAAAGACTTTAGAAACTATGTTAAAAGACCTTGACAGTGCTATGGTCAACTCACTTTCTTTTAATGATTTGTAATGAGCATCTTTTCTCTTATTTCTTATTTATTTAATTAATTTTTACACTCCAGATTTTATTCCCCTCCCAGTCACCCCCCCTCGGGGTTCCACATCCTATACTTCCTCCCTGCCCACCGGCACTCCCCCCTCATATCACCCCCCACCCTCCACCCCACCCCTGTCTCCACAAGAATGTCCCCACCCAATCAACCCCACCAAACCTCTAAACTTCCTGGGCCTCCAGTCTCTTGAAGGTTAGTTGCATTTCTTTGACTGAACCCAGACCCAGGAGTCCTCACTGTATATGTGTTGGAGGCCTCATCTCAGCTGGTGTATGCTGCCTGGTTGGTGATCCAGTGTCTAAGAGATCTCAGGAGTACAGGTTAATTGAGACTGCTGGTCCTCCCACAAGGTTGCCCTCCTCCTTAGCTTCCTCCAGCTTTTTCCTAACTCAACCAGAGGGGTCAGCAGCTTCTGTTCATTTGTTGGGTGCACACATCTGTGTCTGACTCTTTCAGCTGATTGTGAGGTTTTTTGAAGAGAAGTCATGGTAGGTCCCTTTTTATGAATGCCCCATAGCTTCAGTAATGGTGTCAGGTCGTGGGGCCTCCCCTTGAGCTGGATCCCACTTTGGGCCTGTCGCTGGACCTTCCTTTCCTCACGCTCTTCTCCATTTCCATTCCTGCATTTCTTTCAGACAGGAAGAATTATGGGTCAAAGCTATGGCTGTGGGATAGCAACATCTTCCCTCACTTGATGCCGTCTTTCTGCTGGAGGTGGATTCAATAAGTTCTCTCTCCCCACTGTAGGGCCTTTCATCTAGGGACCTCCCATTTGAGTCCTGAGAGTCTCTCACTTCCCAGGTCTTTGATACATTCTAGAGGGTCTAACCTTCCTCCCGAAATCCCCCGTTTCCATTCTTTCTGCTGGCCCTCAGGGCTTTAGTCCTTTCCCCAACCCAATACCAGATCATGTTCCTCTCTCCCCCACCTCCATCTCCTTTCCTCCCCAGTTCCTAACTCCTCCACACTTGTGGTTTCTTTGTTCCCCCTCCCAACTGGAACTGAGGCATCCTCACTTGAGCCCTTCAGCTTGTTAACCTTTTTGAGTTCTATCAACTGTATCTTGGGTATTCTGTACTTCCCCCCCTAATATCCACTTGTTAGTGAGAACATATGGTGCATGTCCTTTTGGGTCTGAGTTACCTCACTCCAGATGACATTTTCTAGTGCCATCCATTGGCCTGCAAAACCCAGGATATCCTCGTTCTTAATAGCTAAACAGTATTCCATTGCGTAAACGAACCAAATTTTCTGTATCCATTCTTCTGTCATGAAGACATCTTGGTTATTTCCAGCTTCTGGCTATCACAAAGAAGGCTGTTATGAACATAGTGGAACATGTGCCCCTATGGCATGGTGAGGCATCTTGGGGTATATTACCAAGAGTGCTATATTTGGGATGTTTAGGTAGGTCTAGTTGCAATTTTCTGAGTAAACTCCAAATTGATTTCCAGAGTGGTTGTAGCAGTTTGCAATCCCACCAACAATGGAGAAGTGCTCCTCTTTCTCCACATTCTTGCCAACACGTTTTGTCACCTGAGATTTTGATCTTGGCCATTCTGACTGTGGAAACTCAGGGTCGTTTTGATTTGTATTTCTCTGATCACTAAGGACTTTGAACATTTCTTGAATCTTCATTTAGTTCTATACCCCATTTTTTATTGGATTGTTTAATTTTTGGTGGTAAACTTCTTGAGTTCTTTATATATTTGAGTATTAGCCCTCTATCAAATGTGGGGTAAGTGAAGTTTTTTCTCAAACTATAGGATGCCAATTTGTCTTTTTGACTATATCCTTTGCCTTACAGAAGTTTTCTAGTTTCATGAGGTCCCATTCATTAATTCTTGATCTTAGAGCATGAGCCATTAGAGTTCTGTTTAGGAAATTTCTGCCCATACCAATGAGTTCAAGGCTCTTTCCCACGATCTCTTCCATTAGATTCAATGTATCTGGTTTTATGTTGAGGTCCTTGATCCACTTGGACTTGAGCTTTGTACATGGTGAAAAATATGGATCCATTTTCATTTTTCTACATGCAGACATCAAGTTAGACCAGCACCATTTATTGAAGATGCTTTCCTTTTCCATTGTATATTTTTGACTTCTTTTTCATAGATCAAGTGTACATAAATGTGTGGTTTTATTTCTGGGTCTGCAATTCTAAGCCATTGATCAACCTGTCTTGTCTTTGTACCAGTACCATGCAGTTTTTTATCACTATTGCTCTGTAGTAGAGCTTGAGGTCAGGGACAGTGATTCCCCCAGCTGTTCTTTTATTGTTAAGAATTGTTTTCACTATTCTGGGTTTTTTGCCTTTTCAGATGAATTTGAGAATTGCTCTTTCCATGTCTTTGAAGAATTGTGTTGGGATTTTGATGGGAATTGCATTGAACCTGTAGATTGCATTTGTTAGGTTGGCCATTTTTACTCTGTTAATTCTGCCAAACCATGAGCATGGATGATCTCTCCATTTTCTGAGATCTTCTTCGATTTATTTCTTGAGAGACCTGAAGCTCTTATCATAAAGATCTTTCACTTGTTTGGTTAGAGTTACCCCAAGGTTTTTTATATTATCTGTGTCTATTGTGAAGGAAATTGTTTCCCTAATTTCTTTCTCAGCCTGTTTATCATTTGTATAGAGGAAGGCTAGTGATTTATTTGAGTTAATTTTATATCTGGCCACTTTGCTGAAGTTGTTCTCTGGTAGAATTTTTGGGTTCACTTATTTATACTATCATATCATCTGCAAATGGTGATACCATTAATTCTTTGTCAATTTGTATCCCCTTGACCTCTTTTTGTTGTCTTATTGTTCAAGCTAGCACTTCAAGTACTGTATTGAATAGATATGGGGAGAGTGAGCACCTTGCCTTGTCCCAGATTTTAGTTGGATTGTTTCAAGTATCTTTCCACTTAATTTGATATTGGCTGTTGGTTTGCAGTAAATTGCTTTTATTATGTTTAGGTATGGGCCTTAAATTCCTGATCTTTCCAATACTTTTAGCATGAAAAGTATTGTATTTTGTCAAATGCTTCTTTCTGCATCTAAGGAGATAATCATGAGATTCTTTTCCTTGAGTTTGCTTATATGGTAGAATACATTAATGGATTTTTGTATATTGAACCAACTGTGCATCTCTGGGATGAAGCCTACTTGATTGTGGTGAAAGATGGGTTTGATGTGTTCTTGGATTCAGTTTGAGAGAATTTTATTGAGTATTTTTGTACTGATATATTTAGACAATATTGGTCTTAAGTTCTCTTTTTTGGTAGGGTCCTTGTGTGGTTTAGGTATCAGAGTAATTGTTGCTTCATAGAATGAATTAGTGTTCCTTCTGTTTCTATTTAATGGAATAGTTTGAGGAATATTGGTATCATGTCTTCTTTGAAGATCTGGTAGAATTCTGAACTAAATCCATCTGGCACTGAGCTTTTATTAGTTGGTAGGTTTTAAATGACTTCTTCTATTTCCTTGTGGTATATGGGCCTGTTTAGAACATTTACCTGCTCTTGATTTAACTTTGGTATGTGGTATCTGTCTAGAAACCATTCATTTCATCTAGACTTTCCAGTTTTGTTGAGTATAAGCTTTTGTAGTAGGATCTGATAATTCTTTTGAATTTCCTCTGTTTCTGTTTTTATGTCTCCCTTTTCATTTCTGATTTTGTTCATTTGGATACTGCCTCTGGGCCCTTTAGTTAGTTTGGCTATGGGTTTATCTATCCTGTTGATTCTCTCAAAGAACCAGTTTTTGGTTTTGCTGATTCTTTGTATTATTATCTTGTTTCTATTTGGTTGATTTCAGCCCTGGGTTTGAATATTTCCGGCCTTCTATTCCTCTTGAGTTAGTTTGCTTATTTTTGTTCTAGAGCTCTCAGATCTGCTGTTAAGTTGCTAGTGTAAGATCGCTCCAGTTTCTTTACCAGTGCATTTTGCATTTAGTGCTATGAATTTTCCTCTTAGGACTCCTTTCATTGTGTTCCATAGGTTTGGGTATGATGTGACAACATTTTCATTAAATTCCAGGAAGTCTTTAATTTCTTTCTTTATTTCATCCTTGACCAAATTATCCCTAAGTAGAGAGTTGTTCAGTTTCCACATGTATGTAGATTTTCTGTTTCTTTTGCTGTTATTGAAGACCAGCTTTAGGTTCTGATAAGGTGCATGGGAGAATTTCAATCGTCTTGTTTCAGTTAAGGGTTGTTTTGTGACCAATTATATGGTCAGTTTTGGAGAGGGTACCATAAGGTGCAGAAAAGAAGGTGTATTCTTTGGTTTTAGGGTGAAGTGGTCTATAGATATCTGTTAAATCCATTTGATTAATAACCTCTATTGGTTTCACTGTTTCTCTGTTTAGTTTCTGTTTCAGTGACCTGTCCATTGGTGAGAAAGGGGTGTTGAAGTCTCTCACTATTATTGTGTGGGGTTCAATGTGTGTTTTGAGCTTTACTAAAGTTTCTTTTATGAATGTGGCTGTCCTTGCATTTGGGGCATAGATGTTCGGATTAAGACTCTCTCCGTGGATTTTTCCTTTGATGAATATGAAGTGTCATTTGTCATAATGTTTGATAACTTTTGATTGAAAGTTGATTTTATTAGATATTAGGATGGCAACTCCAGCTTGTTTCTTGGGACCATTTGCTTGGTAGAACTTTTTCCAGCCTTTTACTCTTGAGATAGTGTCTGTATTTGTTAATAAGATGTGTTTCTTGTGTGCAGCAAAATGCTGGATCTTTTTTTGTGTATCCAGTCTGTTAGCTTATGCCTTTTTATAGGTAAGTTGAGTCCATTAAAATTGAGAGATATTGAAAACAGATGACCATTGGTTCCTGTTATATTTGCTTTTGTAGGTAGCTTTATGTGCTTCTGGTTTTCTCTTTTTGGCTTTGTTGTGAGATGCTTAATATCTTGTCTTTTCTTTGGTATAGTTATTTTTCTTGTATTGGAATTTTCCTTCTAGGATCCTCTGTGGGGCTGGACTGGTAGATAGAAACTGTTTGAATTTGGTTTTGTTCTGAAATATTTTGGTTTCTCCATCAGTGTTGATTGAGAGTTTTGCTGGGTATAGTAGCCTGGGCTGGCATTTGTGTTCTCTTAGAGTCTGAATGACCTCTGACCAGGTTCTTCTGGCTTTCATAGTCTCTGTTGAGAAGTCTAGTGTAATTCTGATAGGTCTGCTTTTGTATGTTATTTAGCCCTTTTCCCTTGCAGCTTTAAATATTCTTTCTTTGTTCTGTGTGTTTAGTGTTTTGATTATTATGTAACGAGAGGATTTTCTTTTTTCGTTCCATTTATTTGGTGTTCTGTAGGCTTCATGTACCATTATGGCCATCTCTTTAGGTTGGGGAAGTTTTCTTCTATGATTTTGTTGAAGTCATTTTCAGGTTCTTTGAGCTGGGAATCTTCATTCTCCTCTATTCCGATTATTCTTTAGTCTTTTCATTGTGTCCTGAATTTCTTGGATGTTTTGGGTAAGAAGTTTTTTATGTTTTTAATTTTCTTTGACCATTGTGTCAACATCTTCTACTGTATTTTCTATACCTGAGATTCTCTCTTCTTTTATATTCTGTTGGTGATACTTATATCTGTAATTCCTGACCTCTTTCCTAAGCTTTTCATTTCCTGGTTGGCCTCCATTTGTGTTTTCTTTATTGTTTCTACTTCTACTTTTAGGTCTTGGACCACTTTATGCAATTCTTTGCGTTTTCTATATATCTTTAAGGGATTTAATTGTTTCCTCTTTAAGGGCTTCTACCTGTTCAGCTGTGTTCTCCTGTATTTCTTTCATTGAATTATTTATATCCTTCTTAAAGGACCCTATTATCTTCATGAGATAGGATTTTAGGTCTGCTTCCTAATTTTCAGGTGTGTTCGTGTATTCAGGACTTGCTCTGATGGGAGAACTGGATTCTGATGATGCCCACATGTATTGGCTTCTGTTGCTTATGATCTTGCGCTTGCCTCTCACCATCAGGTCATCCCTAGTGTTTCCTGGTCTGGGTGACTCTGTCTGGAGTTTGGTCTTTTGTCCCTGGGTTACAACAGGTCTCCTGGCAGGCCTATGGCTTTGGCTGTAGCAGATCTCCTGTGGGGCCTTCAGACTGTTGGGTCTTCAGAGGAGCAATTATACTGTTGTCCTATGAGAAGCTTTTCTCTGGGGCAGGGGAAAGAGGGTGTCAATGGACTGTGTTTCCTTGTGTGCCACCCTCCAGGGAGGCTTTCAGTCTTTTGGGTCAGTAGTCCTACATGCCTCAGAGCCCCTGGGAGGTCTTCAGACTGTGGTGTCAATTGCCCAGTTGCCCTGTGTACAGAGGAACTCCTGGTCCTGGGTGCAGTGGATCTCCTGGGATCTCTCCAGTTTTGGTGTCAGATACCCTGGGTGCAGCAGATCTCCTGGGATGCCTCAGATGTGGTATCAAATATTTTGAGTACAGTGGTTCTTCTGGTATGCTTCAGGATATGATGTCAAATATTCTGAGTGCAGTGAATATTTCTGGTATGTCTGAGGATATAGTCTCTTCAGAGGAGCATACTTGCTAGCAGTCTGTCCCAGTAGAAAGGACCAGGTAGAAGAGGATTGGTCTTCAGCTGGTGAGGGGTTAGGGGAGGTGGTGGGTCCCCGATTCCACTGGCCCCCCAGCAGATGCTATGGGACTTGGAGAGGGGGGATTCTTACCAAATGCTGAGTGCAGCGAACCCTATGTTATGTCTGAAGATATAGCCTCTTTCAGGGAGCAGACTAGTTAGCAGTCTATCCCAGCAGAAAAGACCAGGTAGAAGGATTCGTATTCAGTGGATGGGTTTTTGGGGGATGGTGGGTCCCCAAGTCCACTGGCTCCAGCAGCTGCTGTGGGACTTGGGGTAGAGGTGGTTCTTACAAAATGCTAAGTGCAGTGGATCCTCTGGTATGTTTGTCCCAGGTGGAAGAGGTGAGCATATACTATTTGTAATGAACACACATTATTATATTTCCTATATTTTTACTCTCCAAAATAATCATGATCACAACTATTTCAGACACCACAATTTGCAACAGTGATTGAAAGATGTTCTTACTCTAGGTCCTTCTATTGTGGGAATGATATTCTAGCTTTGCAGAAAGCATCTAAAAATGGGATTTCTTGGACAGTATACTCTCCTGTTTCTACTTTCAAAGATTTTTAAGTTTATCTGAGAGATGAAGAGTAATGAAATATTCACACAATAACCTACAAAGAAAGTTTTTTTCTGCCATCTTGTCTTTGTGGTGTTCTTGGTTTTTTTTCAGTAAAGACAATCATTTCTTATATCTTCTACTCATGAAATCTTTCATATCCTTGGTAGCCATTCCTATTCATAACTGTGGTATGTTCTATATGACAGTTATATATGCATAGAGCTATCTGTTCCACTAGATAATATATTCACAGAAGATGGCTTACATTGTGGAGTCACCTTTGTCAGGGAATGGGGTGTAGCCTATGAAACAACCCAAACAAAGATGTGAAAGAGAACAAACACCTCTTATACAAGAGTCATTCTTGTGTTGGCTTCATCTTTCATACATTATAATCCCCAAATAGTACTTTTGCTGATTCTATAATGCTGCTTTATACTCTATTATGGTTCCTGAATCCAAGATAGTTAAAAAATGTAGACTATAATATAAATGTACTTTGGAATAATTAACTATTACTTTCCTTTATCCTGTTCTTACATAACGATTGACAAATATATATAGGTCACTTAGTACCTACAAGGATCCGTCTATAATCTTAATATAGAATCTCACCTGAGTTTCACATGTAGTCCAACAGAAATTTGAGGAATGAATGCTATTATTATCCTCTCCCATAAATAAAGAAACTGAGAATTAAAAGCATACTTAAAAAATGATAGATACAGGATGATAATCCGGCATATATGACTCCAAACTCGTTCATATCAAAATAATAACAAAAATAATCTCAAAATGTATTTCTAAAATTATACTCCAAAAGTATAAAATAACTTGACTATTTAATGGAACTACTTATAGTTTACAGGATAATGTAAGAAATGCAATCTATCTATAAAAATAAAATAAGCAGCATTATGGAAGAAAATATTATTTTTTATTTATAAGGTATGTGTCTTTATATTTGCATATCCATACATGCACATCTAATAATGTACATCATGGCATTAATAGGAGTTCAGAAACAACTTTCTACCATGTGGATTCCAGGGATCTAAATCAGATATTCAGGCTTGGCAGAAACTACATGTACCAACTAAGCCATCTGGCTGGTCCAGAAATATTATTTTTAAATAGGTGTATGAAGGAATACCTCTCCAAAATGGTGGGAATTACAGAGGACAGTATAGATAAAACTGGGAAAATTTGGAATTGGAAAGTAGGGCATTCCAGGGACATGAAATATAAATTCAAATGGACAAAACACTATGAAATACAGAATTTTAAACATTCTTAATTTTGTTTATAGGAATTCGGGCATTTAAAGTGATAAGAAAATATTTCCTGCCATCTTAATGGTTGTAAATGGTACTCCCTAGGCATCATGGAATTACGATGGCAAAGCTGCTTCTTAAAATAAATTCATATGCGTTACATTTAAATGCATTTGGAGCTGTGGCAAAGTATTTGTTGTTCAAATATAAGGACATGCGTTCAATCCACTACACAATTTGGATTGGTAGCAATACACATTTACTATCACAGTATTGGGGAAGCAAAGCTAGGAGGATTCCTCCATCTTCCTGGCCAAACAGCCAATCTGACTCCCTGAGCTGTTTCAGTGACAGACTGTATCAAACAACAAAGAAAAAAGCAACTGAGGAAGATCCAAAATATCAATGCATGACCTCTACACATACCTGCAGATATGCACATGTATTCATAAGCATATGTACCACAGAAACTTCAATAAAATAGAAGGTTGTGCAGGCAGAGTTGCCTAGCAGAATGAAGAGCTCTTTCAGCCTTTGTCCATTGGTGGCAGTTGCTCTCATTGCTGCAGCCCCTAAACCATTCCCCAACCATGACCCTACAGCAAGACTGATCAGCACTGTCCTTCTCACCATGTGTGCAAGCAAAGTTTTGATAATGTTGTACTCTGCTGTACAGACATGTGAGCAACTACCCAGAAGTCTTACACTGAACGAGGAGCCTCACTCCTTTGCAGGTGCCTTGCCAACTTGTGCTTTTCTGTTTTCATATATCAAACATACTGGATACAATCTGGGTAGAACCTTGTGCCTAACATGTTAGTAATGAGTTGCTATTAAATAAATTCTAACCTGTGAACTTCTCTTTTAAATGCAGAAAAATAGCCTAATGATAGTAAATTTGGAGGCTTGGAACTGAAGGTAAGAATCTCATTTAATTCAACTATCTAAGTAAAAGTGGTAAGAGGTGGGTTATAGAAAAAGAGGCCTGCCATAAGCATTCTATATATATAAATTATTATTATAATATTATTAATATTAATATTAATATTATAATATTATTATAAATTATTAAATTAATATTATAATATTATTATAATATTATGTATACATACACAAATATCCTCATATTTGAACAACAAACACTTGGCCATAGCTCCAAAATGCATTTAAATGTAATGCATATATATGCATATATGTGTGTGTGTGTGTGTGTGTGTGTGTGTGTGTGTGTGTGTGTGTAATTTCCAAAAGAGTAATTGGTTTGGGAAGAAAAAGTATCAACCATTTGGGATAGTTTGACAACTTGTTGGGATAGTTAGTTAGCAGTAGGATAACTTCAGGAAAATAGAATCCAGCTGAGCTTGAGTGAGCTGGTCACAAAACTAGCAAACCAACACCCATTTTACTATTGTGTTTCCAGTTCATCATATTAAGCATTCTCCACAAACTAAAGCGAGTTCTTTTTAAAGAGCTTTGCTTGAATTGAATCACAAGAGAGGAAAATACGTGGTCTATGTATGGATGATAAGGCCAAAGTAAGTTCTACATTCTCAATAATTACTTTAAATAAAATAAAACAGAAACAAATAAACAAGAAAATAAAAACAATGTGAGACCTAGCCTATGGCCTTTAGACATAAAAATATATAGAAAACTCATGTGTCCAGGCAATGGGAGAAAGCATGCTAATTGACAATTTACAGATGTCCCATTGTCAATCTACAAGTGAGAGACACTAGAGAAACCATGTGCCCTCTGTATTAATTGACTTCAATCCTTTGAGCATTCTAGTAAATGAAAAGATCAGGGGGAACACTGGACAGCTGGATATCAGGGAAGCAAGCAACTCAACTGCATGACACGCAGATTGATTTACAAGATCAAAAACATAGCTTAGGGGGAGAACTCTTGGAATGGAGTACAAATTGGCTTAGGGACAGAAAACTAACATCAGGGAGAAAAGGGACTTGTAACTGGCAATGAGCAAGCAGGAGCCAGTTTTTCGGTCTTCCCATGAATATCCCTAGCATGTGTATGCAAGAATTTTAGAGCTTAAATTTTACTTACCATAAAACTAGAAGTTGTAAATATAGTAGATGGCAAATATGTCGATTTCTTCAACCAGGAATAGGACTCCCAAAGTGGGTTTATAGCTTTTTTCCCCATTCCCTATTAGATATTCATCAGAGTAAGCACCAAAACACCTTACAGAGGCCAGAAAAAGAGACACCTTTTCCTCAGAACACCTTTCTCTCTCTCTCTCTCTGTGTCTCTGTCTCTGTCTCTCTCTCTCTCTCTCTCTCTCTCTGTCTCTCTCTCTCTCTGTCTCTCTGTGTGTGTGTGTGTGTGTGTGTGTGTGTGTGTGTGTGTGTGGACTGTGTGTCCCTGTCTGTGTCCTTGTGTGTGTGTGTATGTGTGTCTGTGTGTGTTTGTGTGTGTGTGTGTGCATGCATGTGTGTGTTTCCCCAGACCAATTCCTCAGTTTCATCCATAGAACTGCAACAGAACACAGCTGCAACCTTCCCTCACCCCTGACCACATGTCTTGTAAGGAAAAAACAAAAACAAACAAACTACAACAACAACAAAACAAAACAAAAAAGGACAAACTATAACTCCTAACCACCCTCCCCCAACTTGTTGATTTGTTCCACAAGCCAACTTTAACAGGTACCTCTTGCTAACTGGAGTGAAGACAACTTGTTGCATTCCTAGGACAACAAGTAGGCTGAAGATACATCCAGACCGATCCTACTGGTCCTGAGATCAAATCTCCCCTTTCTTATCCCCAGCTCTGTAGCTGGAAACCTGCTGTAGCCTTCCTTTCCTCTCTGACTCCCATCCCCAGTTGATCATAAGGACCTTCTCCTTCAAACTCTCTTCATCCAAGTTACCCAGCTTCTAACACAGCAGGAATTTCCTGTGAACATACCAGCAGCACAAGCAAGGGAATCTGGTAATATACAGCCATTACATGCTCCAAAAATCCAGAGAGGAAACAGAAATCAAAGAACAAACACTCATCCTACAAAGTCAAATTCTAATAGTACCACCTAGAACTTCAATCATTCCAAACCCAGAGGCAGAAAGGCCAGCATAAAAACATATTCAACATCAGTCAGGATAAGATATCTCTGCAAGACCTAGCTAGTCTAAAAGAGCAGGTTCTGGATAGTTCATCATAGCTGAAGTACGAGTAAAAGACATTAAAACCAACTTTATAAAGGTGATAGAGATCCTTAAAGAGGAAATGAATAAATCCTTTAAAGAAACCAAGAAAACACAAACAATTGAGGAAATAAATAAAACTGTTCAAACCTGAAAGCAGAAATTGAAGCAATAAGAAAACACAAAGTGAAGGAAATCAGGAAAAGAAAAGTTTAGGAATGCAAACAAGAACAGAAGCACGCTTCACCAATATCGTACAAGACACAGAAGAAAGAATCTCAGGCATAGAAGATATCACTCAAAGAAACGTTAAATCTAAAATCAAAAACCTCCTAATACAAACCATCCAGAAAATCTGGGACACTAAGAAAAGACAAAACCTAAGAATAATAAGTAAAAGAAAAGAAAACAAATCTACCTCAAAGATACCAAAAATATTTTGAACAAAATCATAGAAAAAAATTTCCTAACATAAAGTAGGAGATGCCTATAAAGAAACATAGAGAACACCATATAGATGAAACAGAAAAGAAAGTTCCCTCATCACGTAAAAATCAAAACACTAAACACACAAAACAAAAAGTAAATATTGAAAGCTGCTAGTACAACCACTCTGGAAATCAGTCTGGCAGTTCCTCAGAAAATTGGATAAAATACTACCTGAGGACCCAGCTATACCACTTCTGGGCATATCCTCAAAAGATGCTCCAACCTACAACAAGGACACATGCTCCACTATGTTCATAGCAACCCCATACAAAGAACAACAATATCAACCAACCTGACCTCCCAGAGCTCCCAAGGATTAAACCACCAACCAAAGAGTGTACATGGAGGAACCCATGACTCTAGCTGCATATATAGCAGAGGATGGCTTTATTTGGCATCAATGGGAGGAGAGGCCCTTGGGCTTGTGAAGACTCGATGCCCCAGGGTACCAAGGTGGGAGTGGGTGGGTGAGCACCCTCTTAGAAGCAGGGGGAGGGGTATGAGATCAGACATTTTCAGAGGAGAAACTGGGGAAGGGGATAACATTTGGAATGTAAGTAAATGAAATATCCAAGAATAAAAAGCCTACAAGGGACAAAGACCAAGTTGCATTTAAAGCAGACATATTAAAACTAAATTTGACTTCTCAATTGAGACTCTAAAAGCTAGAGGGATGGAATAGATGAACTACAGATGCTGTGAGACCACAGATGCCATACCCAACAAAACTTTCAATCAACGTGGATAAAAGAAATAAAAATGAAGTCAAATTTAAGCAATATCTATGTCTAAGCCAGCCCTCTAGAAAGTACTAGAAGGACAGCTCCAACTTATGGATGTTAACTATGCACATGAAAACACAAAGACTAAATACCAGCAAAAGCAACATAAGAGAAGCACACAAACATACACACACACACACACACACACACAAACACACATCACCACCAGCACCACCACCACCACTGCTATCAACAACAACAAAAATAACATGTATCAACAATCATTGGTCATTGATATCTCTTAATAACAATGATCTCAATTCCCCAATAAAAATGATGCAGAATAACAGAATGGATGCAAAAATAGTATCCATAAGAAGCAAACTGGTATTGCCATTTTAATATCTAAGAAAATAGACTTCAAACCAAAACTAGTCAGTAGATAAAGGGGAGAATACTACATACTTATCAAGGGAAAAATCTACCATGATGATATTTCAATTCTTAACATCAATGTCCCAAACACAAAGGCATCTAATTTTATACAATAAACACTAGCACAGCTTAAATCACATATTGCCCATCACACATAGTGTGAGACTTCAATACTCAACTTTCACCACTGAACCGGTCATCCAGATAAAAAGTAAAGAGAAATACTAGAGCTATCAGACCTTCCAGATTAAAGGTAGGTATCATCCACAGCAGAAAAAAAGAGAAATCCTGCAAACTCAGGAAAAATGAACAACTGTCTGTTAAATGAAAACTGAGTCAAGACAAAAATAAGACAGATATAAAATACTTCCTAGAATTCAAAGAAAATAAATACACAGCAGGCCCAAAATTATGCTGGGGCAAACAAATGCAGTATTAAGAGGAAACTCACAGCAGTAAGTGCCTACATTTAAAAAAAATGGAGAAACGTCATATTAGCAACTCACCAGTACCCCGGAAAGCTCTAGAACAGCAATTTTCAACCTAAAAGTGGGTCATGACCACTTTGGAAGTCTAATGACCCTTTCACAGAGCCCACTTAAGAGCTTCAGAAAACACAGATATGAAAATTGAAATTATGAAAATTGCAGCAAATTGGCAGTTAGGAAGTAGTGATGAAAATAATTTCATGGTTAGGGATCACTACAACCTGAGGTCCTGTGTCAAAGAGTTGCAGAATTACGAAGGCTGAGAACTACTGAACAAAGAGAAATAACCTCAGTTAAGAGGAGTAGATGGCAAGAAATAATCAAATTCAGGGCTGAAATCATTAAAATAGATTAAAAATTATAATTCAAAGAATCAGTGAAACAAAGTATTGGTTCTTTGAGAAAATTAACAGGATCAACAAACCCTTATGCAAACTAAAAGGCAGAAAGAGAATATCCAAATTAACAAAACCAGAAACGAGAAGGGAAATATAACAACAGACACAGAAGAGATCTGGAATATCATAAGAACATACTTAAAAAAACCTATAATCCACCAAATTGGAAAATCTAAAAGAAATGAATAATTTTCTGGATATTCACTACTTGCCAAAGTTATGTAAAGATCAGATAAACAATTCAAATAGATGTATAACCCCTGAGGAAATAGAAATAGTTATTTAAAATAAATAAAGAAAGAAAAAACAGGGCCATATGGTTTAGCATAAAATTCTAACTCTTTCAAAGAAAAGTTAATGCCGGTACTCTTTATCTTATTCCATAAAATAGAAACAAAAGAAACATTTCCCAATATGTTTTATGAGACCACGGTTACCTTGATAACCCAAACCACATAAAGATCCAACAAAGAAAGAATTACAGACTAACTCCCCTTATGAACATACATGCAAAAATACTTTTAAAAAGTCCTTACTACCAAAAACATATCAAAAAGATCATCCAACATGATCAAGTAGGCTTCATCCCAGAGATGGTGATATGGTTCAGTATATGAAAATCATTTTGTGTAATCCACCATATGAACAACTGATAAAAAAAAACCCATAATTTCATTAGATACAGAAAACACTTTTGACAAAAGTCACTATCATGATAAAAGTCCAAAGAGATTAGGAATATAAAAGATATAACCAAACATAATAATGGCACTCTCCAGCAAGCCTATAGTCAACATCAAAATAAAAGAGGAGAAATTCAAAGCAATTCTGGGAGTAAGACAAGATTGTTCATCCTCTTCATGCATGTTAAGTATAACATTTGATGTTGTAGCTAGAACAATAAAGCAACTGAAGAAGATAAAAAGGTTATAAATTGGAAATTTAAAGAATATAAAGAATATAAAAATATCAAAGAATCATTATTTGCAGATTGTATGGTTGTACATTTAAGTAACCCTAAACTTTCCAGTAGGGCACTCCTATTTCTGATACATTTCATCAAAGTGTCTGGATATAAAGATTAACTCAGAAAAAAATCATTATCTCTTCTATATATAAATGACAAGCAGAACTGAGATAGAAATCAGGAAAAGAACACCTTTCACAGTAGCCACAAATACTATAAAATGTAAGTTACTCTAACCATGCAAGTAAAATGCTTGCATTATGCAAACATAAGGACTTTAAAGAAGGAATTTGAAGAATATTTCAGGATATGGAAAGATCTCCCATGAGCATAGATCAGTAGTAAATAAACAGTAATTTAAAAAGTCATCCTATCAAAATAATCTACATTTCAATGCAGTTTCCATCAAAATTCCAACACAACACAAAATTCCAACACAAGGAAAACAGAAAAACATACATATTCATCAATGGAAATTGAATTGAACTGAAGATCTAGTCATAAATGCACACACTTGTGAACTCCTAAGTTTTTATAAAACCAGAAATACATACCAGGAAAAATAAAAACAGTATCTTCAATAGTTGGAGCTGGTCTAACCATATTCTTGCACATTGAAAACTGTAACTAGATCCACATTTATCCCCCTGCCCAAAACTCAAGCCCAAATGAATGAAAGTCACCAATATAGACCTAGGTATACTGAAAGCACTGGCACGGGAGATGACTATCTGAACAGAACACCAATAGAGCAGATGCTAAGATCAACAATTAATAAGTGGGACCTCATGGGATTGAAAAGCTCTCTAAGGCAAATGACACCATTAATAAGAAAAAGAAGCAGACTACTAAATAGAAAAGGTTATTTAACAACTCATCATTCAATATAAAACATATCCGAAATATATTATCAAGAAACTAGATATCATAAAACCAAATAATTCAACTTAAAAATGGGAAACATACCTAAACAGAGAATCCCCAAGTGCAAAATATCACATGGGTGAGAAACACTTAAAGAAATGTTCAATATCCTTAAATCAAAACTACTTTGAAATTCTACCTTACACCTGTCAGAATGGCTAAGATCAATAAACACAAGAGACAGCGCTTGCTGGCAAGGATGTGGAACAAGGGGGAAAACTCCTGCAATGCTGGAGGGACTGAAAACTTGTATAAGCCACTATGGAAATCAATATTGTGGTTCCTCAGAAAGTTAGCAATTGATCTACTTCACTTGCTGTACCACAGCTATACCACTTTTGGACATCTACCCAAGAATGCTCCGTCCTACTACAAGGACATTTGCTCAACCATAATCATTGTGGATTTATTCGTAGTAGCCAGAAACTGGAAACAACCTAAATGTCCCTCAATGGAAAAATAAAGAAAAATAAAGAAAATGTGATAAGTAATACCTTTCCATGATGGAGTATTTTTTAGTTGTTAAAAAAAAACCACATCATGAAATTTGAAAGGAAATGTTTGGAAGTAGAAAAAACTCATTCTGAGTGAGATAACCCAGCCCAGAAAGACAAACATGGTATTTATTCACTTATAAATAAATGATAACCAAGCTACAATCCATAGATGCAGAGAGGTTTGCTAAAGAGGAGGGGTTTAGGGATGCAGGAATAGCTCTAGAAGGAGGATGTAAAATAGATTTTATTGGCGAAGAGGGGGCAGGTGGGAATGGGAGCTGGGAAGATCAGTTTTGGGGGAAATGGCAGAAGGAGAGAAATCAGGGAGGATAGTGGAATTGTAGAGGTTTTGGGAGGAGGTGGTGTAAAAATGCAGTGGAAACTTCTTGAATCTATGAAGAAGATGACTAGGAGGACTCAGGAGGGGATATGGGGTCCCAGTTGGCCATTCTTCAGCCAGGCAAGGCCCAGTGGCAGGACCAGGGTATCCAATTGTTATTGGCCGGGTGGGGATCATGGAAATACCCAAACAATCCAGGGTGTTGTTACCACAGTTTGTACTCTGCACAAACTGTTAGTGCAGGGAGGGCCCCACTGCTGAGGCCAACAAGTGCACAACTCGTTGAACATGGAGAAGTTGAATTGGTAGCTACATGGAACCCTCACCCCTATATGCTATACTTTTTGGTCCAGGAAGCTATGCTCTAGGCTACCAAAGAGGAACATGAACATCAACCTAACCACAAAACCTTTAACCTACCATCTGGCAAACCTGGAAAATATGCTAGGGTAACGGTGGCACAAAACACACGCAAATAACCAATGAATGTCTGATTTGATCTAAGGTCTATTTTACAAGAAGGAATCCACACTTGACACTGCTTGCTTGGGTAGCCAAGAACCAGAGACCAAATAGCCCAAAGTTATAGTGTAAAACCAACCACAATTAGTTTTTTTAAAAAATCAACAAAATGATTCCTAATGATATTCTACTGTACTAATAAATGGGTGCCTTATCTATCCATAATCAGAGAGACTTCTGCCCACAAGTCGATGGGAACAGATGCAGAGACCCACAGCTAGACAATTTGCAATGAAAATCTAAATTGAGGTCTCCAATAAATCCCTCCTCTCAAGCTCAGGAAATCCATAGAAGAGAAATCAGAAAATTTACAAGAGCCAGACTTAGATGGACGACATCAGGAGAATATCAGCCCTCTAAATTAACTAAATTATCTACATTTCTATGAGCTCTTGAAATTGAACCATCAAGCACAGGGCCTACACGAATCTGTACTAGGTCATCTGAATATATATTATAGCTATTAGCTTAGAATTTTAATGGAGTTCCTGACTGTGAGAATGAGTGAATGATTCTTACATCTGCTCTTGGGACATTTCTCCTTCCGTTGGGTTGCTGTGTCTATCCACAATATGACAGTTTTTCCTTCGTGTTACTATTTTTTTTTCATGTTTAATGTTATCTCTTAGAATCCTGTCCTTGTCTAATGAGAGATAGACAGAAAGGGTGTAGATCCAGAGGGGAGGGAAAGATGGAGGAACTGGGAGGAGTAGAGAGAGAGGAAACTGTATCAGGAATATTGTATGAGAAAATATTTTTAATCTAAGAAAAAAGAGAAAAAGAAACCTTACCAAGAATAGCCTTGTTTGTTTAACTTAACATCTACTGAGCTGAAGATTCTTTTTGCATTTCTTTGAATGTCACCATTCTATATGCTTTATATTTTTCCTATTTTAATGTGTGTGTGTGTGTGTGTTTGTGTGTGTACACAAATAAACTAACCCACACATGAGCCCATGTACTATTTATGGTCTTCTATGTCTATAGGTTAAAAAACAGACTTCAAAATATACCCTTTGCTTAGTAAGATTGGGACATTTTGTGGTTTGGACATTGCTTCTAAAATCCATGTTGAACTTTAATTCCATTGTAATAATTAAGAAATGGGACTGTAAGGAAGTAATTAGTCTCTAATGATAGATCGATGTCATTATTATCATCATAGAAATGTCATGCTCTCTTCCCCCTATCTGTTCAGTTGCTCTTCTGCCATGATAGGTTTGAAGCACAAGAAGGTGCTCACCATATACAGTTTCTTTATTAGATATGGCATTCAATGATATATGTCATTAGATATGTCATTATATTATATGTAACTAAGTTGAGGTTTTAGAAAGTTTTGAACTATGACCTATATTTAACAGAAATGCAAATACATGAAATAAATATACAAATAAAACATCTACTGTTATTAAATAATAAAGAAAAATTTTATTTCTTTAGCATGTAATATATCTATATATCATATATATGACCAATTTGCCATTTATTTAAGATAATAAAAAAGCTACATATCAAATTAGATGTAACTACTTACTTATTTTTTGGATAAAGAATTAAATCTTGACTGAATCATTAGTACTTGAGGACACAGAGC
Source organism: Rattus rattus (assembly GCF_011064425.1). Classification (NCBI taxonomy): domain Eukaryota; kingdom Metazoa; phylum Chordata; class Mammalia; order Rodentia; family Muridae; genus Rattus; species Rattus rattus. The sequence continues at coordinate 26,113,106 of NC_046158.1, forward strand.
ATCTTCAGGACACAGAGCTAGATGTTGAAGCTAGAGCCTCTACAAGACCAGCAAGTACTTGTAAACACCAACCCATCACTCCAGCCTCTAGTATCAAGATACTGATTTGATATTTACATGCTGAGGAAGACAATAGAAAAATGGAAAAAGACTGTAGGTTCTTTTTATAATTAAATGATTACATACATATAAGAACAGAAAATGTGTGTCTCCAATGAAAATACAGCAAACCATAATATGTAATTTTTAAAAATCTCAACAGATGTGTTTCAGGCAATCTGTGTTGGAATGGTATGATGTTTTATGGTTTGGCAGCATTCACAGTATGCCAAATGTACAAAGTGCAGACAGTTTGTGCTCAGAACCATGGTTGCAATAAGTCTTAATAATGGTCGAGCACTGCAAGAAACACTTAGATTCATTATGGGTTTTATTTTCAACTAATTTTCAGTTGCTTCAGATTCAGAAGCCTTTACCAGTGCCAATTTTTTCATAATCACTAAACTGAGTTACATAACCCCATTAGGGGCTACAACCCGTAGTTTAAATAGCGTCCAAACGTAAAGTTACTTTAAAACACTGACAAACTATTTCAGTTGCACTCTCCCATTTAAGTATAATCTAAATAAATTTGGTTAATATTTGAAACTGTGGTGAAATTCTAATTTTTAATCATTTAACATCTTTCTTTAGGGACCTCTTCATCATTGGCACCCATTTTCTTCAATAAGCTTCCACTTGGTGACACCCTGGTGACCCCATTAGCTCTCCAGGGCTCCATAAATCAACTATATACAATTACTCTTAAGAAACGAAGTTTTCCCATAAATTGAAACTATTTGCATTTTCTTCCTCATGTCAATAAGAGAATTGTTACTGCAGGTATCTAAAAGTCTCAGTGGAAGTCGTGACCTATCTCCTTGTAGTTCAAACAAAAGAAAGGCAACATAGACAATGTAGTATTAGTGTCCTCCAGCTGGACAGTAAATGAAAGAGGAACCATATCGTTGTGTTGATTGATAACATGACCGCGATCTGAAAATATGCCTGTCATAAGAGCATACAGTATTTACTAATCATAGTTGGAAGTGAGAGTAAGAAGATGGGAGCGTCAAGGGAAATAGCCTTTGCAGAGGTCAGACTACAACGCAGTTGCTAACAGGTTGCTAGTGTAGCACATGTTTCAGGCCATAGTCTTGCTATTTTTCTTTCATATTTTCTCGTCTTAGAGTATGCCTGTTCATTCATCTTCTCGTGCTCATATTTATTATTCATAGAATTCAAAGCAAGTACATGTAAATAACTAATTTATACACTACCTTAGTCTAAAACACAAAATAAATTCTTCTAACTTTAACTCCAGCACTCGCGATAAAAGCATATATAACTGTCCTGAAATATTTGGGTATGGTAAAATTTACATAGGTAATGTAAAAATCAATCACATCATTGATGCTTAACCAAAGGAACCCTCAATAGTGCAAGCCAAATTAAAAACTTCATACCTTTTTTTCTATTCAGATTCTATTCTATTCTGTAGAAGACTACAGAAATGTGTTTGATTCATTTGTTTAACAAATATTTGTATGCCTTCTAAATGATCATTTGTTAATTAGCAAAACATGAATTATGGGTAATCTCAGGAAACTTAGATTAGGTTTAGTCACATTAATACATACATAATTACAACTTATTTCCAATTAAAATTAAAAATTCATACTAAGAACAAAACTAGGAAAATAGGATCCATTCATTTACATGCGAATGTTGTGAGTTCATTCTCATTACAGTTGAATACTATTCCATTATGCATATAAAACTAAAAAATATTATATTTCATGAAATAAATTAGAAATGAAAGATCAAGTTCACATGTTCTCTTTCACCTGTGCCTCCCAGCGCCAGCCTTCAGATGTGAAGGTATGTGCTGTAGAGTAATTGCAGAAATGAGAAAAGTGAAAGTGATCATGGATGGACCCCCAAAGAAGAGATTAGAAGAATACAAGTGAAATAAAGATAAAATCAGAAAAAGTGGGGAAGGTAGCTTTAATTGGGGATGCAGGAGAGAGGAAGATACAAACAGAGACAGAGGAAAAAGACTCCAAAACACACAAGCAGTCATATTATTGTGTATTTACCTAAAAATCACATACATTACATGTAAATACATCTCTTTCTGTCTTTGTCTGTCTGTGTGTGTCTGTCTGTCTGTCTGTCTCTCTGTCTGTCTCTCTCTCTCTCTCGCTCTCTCTCTCTCTCTGTGTGTGTGTGTGTGTGTGTGTGTGTGTGTGTGTGTGTGTGTGTGTGTGTGTTGTATCACTTGGGCAAACAAGAGGCAAGAGCTATGACCATCTTTTGAAAAAAAAATGAGAAACCTCCATTTGAGTTGTTGGTCATGGGAATTCAAAGGGACTCCAAAAACAATATAAGCTGTTTTCATTGGCCTTTGGTTAATTCCCAGAGGTTGGAGACAAATCCCTGTGTCTAAGGACACTGCATACTTCAGACACAGGACTCAGAAGATTCCAACTGGATCTGACCCAAAAGACTCCTGCATAACTGTGATATGCAATCTACCCAACAAGAAAGGCAACCAATGGTCCTATCAAGCAATGATGCCTATAAACTACAATAATGGTAGCATGGGTATGATGGCATTCATGTTTTTGGCAGCTGTCTAATTAGATTTTACTCAAAAGGAGAGGATACTGTGTTTACTGGTACTGGAAACTTAGTCCACTACCTATGACTAGTGAGGTTATAGAGCTTTGAGGAAAATTACTACCAACACTTTTCTATACCAGAGTGATTTCTAATTATATTCAAAATACTTAACCTCATACCAACAGATAAGTGTAGCTCTCACATTGCAACAACAACAACAAAAACAAAAAAACTTCTCTTTGCAGTAAAGAGACCATTATAAAAACTATAACTGGTCAAAATGCAGAGAACAACTGATCCTGGGGTGTTGAATCATAATGGATCTCTCTACAACACAACTCCTGCACAGTTAGGGAACATTACAGAAGAGAAAGTAGAAAGATTATAAGAGCCAGAGCTCCAGGATACCTGCTGGGACATTTTTGGCTCCTAGAGACGGCAAGGAAGCTTCACCTACAATGTCGCAATAATATGGCTATCTAAACAAGGCCAGAATAATGTCCAAACCAATAGACATGCTGTCCTATTGTACAAGGTGAAAAGTTCATATAGTCCCACTCCTAGACAAAGAACTACATGCAACTAATACTGCTGAGAGAGGGCTATTACTCTTTTCTGGGGATAAGCCTCTTAATTGTTTATCTAATGTCAGTCCAGATATCATACATAGATACACAGACTATATATGTATCAAACTTCTGAAGACAGGAAAAGAGCCTTCCTATTCAGATAAACAGTAATCAAAAACTACAGGTGAAAATTCTGTATGCAGCAAAATTCTGGCTCCTGTTTACAAATCCAGTCTTTAGTCTGTGTCTTTATATTGGGCAATTGAGCCCACTGCTGTTAGGAAATATTAATGATTGTTGTTTCCTCTTATTTTTGTTGTTAGAGGTGGAATTATGTTAGTGTGGCTCTCTTTATTTGGGTTTGTTGTTAAGAATATTAATTTCTTGCTTTTTCTTAGGTGTAGTTTCCCTCCTTGTATTTTCCATTGATTATCCTTTATAGGGCTGGATTTGTGGAGAGATATTTATTAAATTTGAAATGTAAATAAATAAATTAACCAACAAAAAATTGTTTGGGAAGGCTTAGGGGGAGGAGAGATGGGGAAAGGATTGTGGGAGGGGATGACCAGGAGAGAGGGGCAGTGAGTGGGATGTAATGTGAATAGGTAAAGAAATAGAAATTAAAAAAAATAAAATTCAAAAAGTCCCTATGGGGAGGACCTTTCTCTTACAAAACTTTCATCAGATTGTATTATTTTCTACCAAATAAATTAAATACATGTGACAATGAACTTTTTTAAAGATTTATTTTGGCTCGGAGTTTTGCGGTCCATGATTGATTGGCTCTATTGCTTTGGAGAGGCAACACATTTGCAGAGGCGAGCATGTCAGAGGATAGCCACAGACCTTGTGACCAGAAAGAAAACAGAAGATGAAATCTCCATGGAGGGCACGCCTAGAGTGGCCAAAGTATTGTTCTGCAGGCCCCATTCTCAAAGGAGGCTCATGCCACTCAGAGAACTAAGCCTTTAATATACAGCCTTTGATGGAGACTTACCTAAGTCATGGTTAGCAGAAGACATTACAGTGTCAAGAAAATTTCCCTAACATCCCTCTAAATATCATTTCTGTATTACAGGCTTTCTCAAGTCAAGTCATGTGTAATATCACCTATGAACTAGTTGGCAGTGTACCCAAGACCAGATAGCCAGATTGGGGGAAGTATCGCAGAGATGAGATGTGGATGTTAGATGTTCTGGAGCTGAAGTTACAAGCTGCCCATCATGGATTCTGGTAACTGAACTTGGGGCCTCTCAAAAACAAAAAAAGTGCCATGAACCATTGAGCTATCTCTTCGAGCCCAGAATCTGCAGTTTTAAGTTCTTACGATAATTCAGATGTTTCCTTCGCTCAGAGCACTACTCATCTTAGTTAGCACCAGACTTCCTTATATGATCTATGTCCACAAAGCCATTTCCCTGCATGTACACAAGACTTAGGAGAATAAAGTGAGCAATCTGAGACAGCAGCCGTTTTCAGACTTTAGCCTGGATCAGAAACATAAATCATTAGGCCACATGCCCAGATCATCTGATTCTGTAGGTCTGGGTTGGGACCTGATAATTTGCATTTCTAACAAGTTACCAGGTGGTATTGAGGCTGCTAGCTGATGGAACACACCTTTAAAACCATTTTCAAACACCAGTCCTAGGAGGTTGGAGGGGTTGATTCTTCTGAGACCAGCAGTGATGGCGGTCCTTGCCCAGTGTGATATCCTCCTGATATGGCAGACACACTGGAGTTCTGAGGCCAATGGTAGCAGCAGCTTCCTTAGCGAGCCAGTTTTCTGTGTGGTTCCGGGCATTGTTCCCAGAAACTCAGCCTAGAATCTGTACTTTTAACTCTCCCAATAACTGTGTGAACTATCATAAATCTCTTTCCAAGTAAACTTGTTAGGTCAGATTCTGTTGCCTACAATTAAGAACTGTGGCCAACACCACTCTTCTAGACACTTAGCAAAGGAGATTTAAACTATGGTTTTATTTTTCAGCCCACTTCACTTGCGTAGATCAACAGATACCAGGGAAAAGACCTAACCATAGATTTAGTCTTGTGTCTTATGTTGTAAGAACCAAATCCCAGCAACGGATAATTAGTAGAGCTTGTTTTCAAAACAGCTGATGTACACTCACTACTCAGCATCCTTTGGAGGACCTAAAGGCAGTACTTGGCACAAATAATACTTGCATTGCACTAATTTTAACTTAAATATTAACGGAGATTACATTTTTAATGTCTTCTAAGAATAAGTTTCTTCAAGTTACTCAAACTATATCATAACTGAAAGTGAAAAACCTCACTTTTGACCACGAATAGACATATTTAAATCAACTAATACAGTTACAAATAATAACAAATTCTTCTCGAAAAGCTCGCCTTGCTACTGAGCTATACTAATAGACTGTTCAAGTGTTGACTCCCCAAATACTACCAATACAACATCAATAAGGCCAAGTCTACTTTAATACTTAACACACAAAAGAAGATACTATTAGCCTGGCAGGATTTTGAAGGTTTCTTGGAGAGGCAATTCTGAAATTTACCAGGAGTTGAAAGAATTGTTTAAGATGGAACTTTTAATTTGGGGGTCAAATAAAGAATAGAGATGGGTATGGTTATAAAAGAAGCACTAAACAGGAAAACAAAGATTCTTTTGAGACAAAAGAGTCACAGAACATAGGGGTGCAAATAATCCATTGATACTTGGCATTGAAGAGGTAAAGTCATGAGTTCAGGCATGAGTGTCAAAGAAAAATAAAATTATGTTAAAATGAAAAGTATGCTGGTTGGTTTTTGTCAATTTGACACAAAGCAAAAGATCTGGGAAGAAGGATGAGACATCACCCCCATCAGATTAGCATGTAGGAAATCTCAGGAGCTTTTCCCTAATTAATGGTTGGTATTGGAGGGCCCAGCTGTCTGTGGTTGATGTCACCATGAGACCAGTGGTCCTAGGTTTCATAAGAAAGCAACTGAATAAACTTGAGTACCATTCCTCTATGACTTCTGCTTCAGTTCCGGCCTTGAGTTCTTGTCTTTGGCTTTCTACAGTGAACTATGACCCAGAATTTGTATACGCTTGCCTCCTCAAGTTCTTTTTGGTCATAGTATTACATCACAGCAATACAATTCTCACTAAGACAAAACATAAGTTGTGCGATGTAAAGGGTAACAGATTTAGTTCGCATAATTTAAGCTTTGTGCCTAGGCAGATAAAATATCTTCATTTTTCTATCTTTCTAGAAAACGAACTTTTTCAGGGACAGTAATGATTATAACAAGCGCCTAGTAAGCACCTGAAAGTCAATAATATTTGTTGGATACATACATACATGGATTGTAGATGCACATGTGGGTGAATTGGGTTTGTCCGTATTCTCATAGTCTTCAAATGTCTGTTCAGAATCAAGGACTACCAGATACTTTCAAATCATCTGTAGAAAACTTACCAAAGTCAACAGATAGGAATGATTCTAGTGGCCACAGGGGCAGTAATTTGCTGCAGTGTAGATCATGTACTATCATCCTAAATGGGAGCTTGAGTTTCTATACTGTTTATATTTACTGTTACAGTGAAAGACAGAGTATAGAAGATGAATACAGGGGACAAGTTGTCCTTGTTTCATAAATGCCACATGTGTACATGGTAAACACTAGCAAAAGAGATAATTAAAGGACAACCTGTTGAATTTGACTAAATTTAAATTTAACACCATTGGAAAACCACTAAATTCACCAAATCAGGGCCGAGCATTAAAAGTAAATCTGGTTCTAGAAAAACAAAAGGTAAGATTTGGCATTTCTAGGACTCATGCAGTTTATATAGTGATGCATAAATATAAATGTTCTGCCTCCAAAGAAAAAATTTATGGCCAGATGATCCAAATTCCAAAAGTAAATAAGCAAATAAACAGTTGAGAGAAAGACAGGGTTGGGCAAGCAAGGCTGAAAAGAAAGCTCGGGAGATTATGATAGATTAGCCTCGTCTTTCTTCAAAACAAACAAGAATAGCACACTAAAATCTGTTCCCTGCATTTTTGACAATGTACCTAAATCTTTCTTTTGCCCTGTATGTACTTTCCTCACATAAAAGTTAAATACTGTGGAGGTGAAGGAGTCATGGTGGGTCTCCTGAGCCCCTCAGTGACCTCAAATATGTAGTCACTTGCTGGGACAATCTAGAAGTAGCTGTTAGCTAAGCTACTAGACATGATAAACAAGTACCTCGCAGGCTATATTCTGCCCGTGGCTCTGCTCCAGCTCTACTCAGAGTCCCCTCCTCAGAAGAACATGTGCACCCGTTCCCTCTCCAGCTGATAGAAGAAACACAATCCTAACTTTGCCTGCCCGGCCACCTTAATTTCTCCACAAGCCGCATTTTAAAATTCTCTCTCCTGTTCTGCCACCTGCTTTACCTTTCTTTGCTCTTTGAAATTCCTCCCTCCTTTCTCCCCCTTTTCAAATTATCTCCAACAGGTGTGCATCTAATCAAAGTAAGATTTTCTTGATTGTGGAAAAGTGTACAAAAGTAACTCCACATATGTGCAATTTCGTGAAAGGGAGATTGCATATGGCGAGGGCTTTTTTGTAAATGCAATTATGTGTGAGAAGTACTTCAGTGGTGCTGTGGACAAAGTGCTAGGGAAGCACTTGAAAGCCTAAGTACCAGGCAGCTGGAGTCAAGAAGGATTTCATCATACCAGAGACCTCTGCCAAGAGAATTCACATTTCCCAATTCTAAGTCTTTGAGAGAAAGGGGCGGGGGCGGGAGGGGGGCAATATTGAACAACCAGATCTAGGTGCATCTGTGTTTCAATGTGTGTGTGTGTGTGTGTGTGTGTGTGTGTGTGTGTGTGTGTGTGTGTGTGTGTATACATCCCCCAAAATGGAGAAAACTTGCAAGAGTTTCTCATTCCTTCCACCATGTCAGTACCAAGGATCCAGTTTGGGGAGTCAGACACGGCATTAGTGCCTTGAGCCACTGAGTCACCTTCCAAGCCTCTATTATAGCTAACTTTTGAAAGAAATATTTAATCTGGGCTTAAATGTCAGCTGATAAGAAAATCATAGTCATATCAACATGTCTTATTTCGTCATCTATTTATTCAAAATACATAAGGAACATAATACATTGCGTCTTTTGTTCTTAGAAGGGACAACATGAAGAGAAACAAATACACAGCCTAGCCATACAATGTATGTTGGTGATGTTCACATTTGCTCACTCTAGCTCCTCACTGTAGATCTGAGTAAGAAATCTGTCAATAGTTCCAAAGTTAGTAGAACTGGACCACAGAGAATCCAGGGTGAGATGAAGCGGAATTGGTAAGAACAGTATTCTCATGCAACCAGTATGAGTCCCAAAGCCCTCTTATGAGAAATAATTTCATAGTTCCTCTTTGCCCTGAAATCTATATTTAATATATTTTCACTAATTTAACATTTCAATAATGTTAATATAATATTTTAACTACAACGTAAAGTAAAAGGAATAGAAAGATAGCATGTAATAAAATGATATGCATTTCTATATAAAAATTCTCAGGTGTCATAACAAGAAGCCATATGAAGCTGTCAGATGTTTGTATCTATACTTAGAATCTGCGTGAAGGTGACAACCACAAATGGAGTCAAGTACAGGTGTGCTGAATTGGCAACTCAAATATCACAAATGGTGTTGCCATTGGTGATGTAATTTTCTCAAACAGTGAGCAACCCTTGATAATTTCTAACAAGCAACCCTCCCTCGATATGCAATGCAGTTGCATTCCTAGAAAATTCACTGCTCATTAAAACTATGCAAAATACTTTAAAATTATGTGTTGCAATGGACTTAGGTTGCATGTGTAAGCCCTATGTGGATTTCTCACAGATGTGAGCATTTAGAAGGTAAGTTGAACATCATGTATGATGCAGAACTATGAGCTCTTGTATAGAATGAGCTGTGCATGACAGAATCATTGACCTCCATACACTGATAGGAATGATATAATTCATAGCAACCAAAAGTGCATACAAAAGGTCCCCAGAGAGAGGCATTATTTTTATTAAGAACCACTATAGAAGAAAGGCAAGTGAAGTTAGGGTAGACAATCCAGTACGAAAATTAGAAATGAGCCAGCGTGGCAGTAAGAAGCCACATGCATGTTGCCTATGCATGTTGTGGGGAGCGATCAGATAATTCTAAGGAAGCTGTGTAACTCAAGATGCAACTTTAAATTATGATTATGCTACATGTATAATGCATTATAAGGATATAGGAGTGAGCAAAGGGACGAACACAGCAGCTAAGAAACTATTGTAAGTAAAATAAGAAGCAGCCATAATACCTCATAATGGAGTAGGAAAGACTGATCTGGAAAAACTAGTGTGTTCAGAATCTGTGTTCCTTTTCTCTTGGGGTTGCCTGTGATACGAAGGACAAAAGAAATTAAATAATTATCTAGGTTCTGGTGAGAAAATGAAAATGTGGACAATTTCTGAGATGAACTGGTTGGAAAATGGAAAGGTTTTAGAGAAAAACAGGAGTGCTGTTTGTGGGCATTCTAAAATGCCTGCTGGTGTAGTCTAGCGTGAAAACCCCCCCATGGGCTCACATGTTAGTGCACTTGGTTCCTAGCTAATAGCACTGATTTGGGAAGGTTTTGCTAGAGAAAGTAAGTCAGCAGGAGCAGACTTTGAGCATACAGGTACAACTACCTGTCCAGTCTCTGCTTCCTAGCTATAGGCATGATAATACCAGCTACCTCATACTCTTACCACCGTACCTTCACTATTATGGTGGACTGTATCCCTTCTTAAACTATGAGTTCAAATAGACCTTTCTTTAAGTACTTCTGTCAGGTACTTGGTCACAGCCAGAGAAAGAGTAAGAAATATACTTACTGCATAAGTAAATGATAGTGTTAAATAGGGATATCCATATCTGGTTGAGAGATTAAATAAAATTAGAAAGAATATAGGAATAGCTTGAAATTTGACACATTTACCCAAGACACCACAAAATAATATAGAAACCAAAAGGATGGTTGCAAAACAACTTTATTTAAAGTTGGGAGAAATTAAAGCTTATGTAGTAAGAGAAACAAGTCAATAAGTAGAAATAAAATTATTGTTACTAGGAGGAAATGCAATGTATACAGAGAGTACTGAAAACACTTTAATAACCAAAACTGGAATCTAGCAGAGGTTGAGAGGTGAGAAGGCTGAATCAGAACTTGGCACTGCTGTGCCCAATTCAACCTTTACTCACACTGAGGGTGAAGCTAAGGAAGACAGTCCAGAAATCAAACCAAGGCTGGTCTACATGTAAAGGCTAAAGTGCCACAGAGTTAGTGCCTTCTACAATGTTACAGAAAAGGAACAATTACTAGATCTGAATCCTATTGTCTCTACTCCTGTCACAGGTTAACACTGAGGTACGCTCTACACTGTTTCCAGGAAATCTCCCCAAGATTTAACTACAGATACCCACCAACTTAGCTTCTTAAAACAAACATTTTACTCATGTATTCCCTTCTTGATCTTGTTCCTTTTATTTTCTGCCAGTGACGACTTCTCAAACTATTTGTAAGCATATCCTCTTTTTAAAGATTGCTTCTAAAAGAATACAAATTAGTACCCAAAGGCATGAGCATCGGGCAACAAAACAAGATGAAGTATGATATCAACTTTGTTAAGATGAATCCTTTAAAGAGAAGCTGGGAAAACATGATTACATTGTTAATATTAATTTGCTTTCAAAGGTAAATAGCTGAAGGAAGATACTTTCAATTGCAAATTATAGCAAACAAATCCTAAGGTAGTCTTATAAGTAGTATTCAGATGCTGAAGAGTAATAATAGCACTGCTACTCTTCCAAAACAACATAGTTCAATTCCTAGCATGCATTAGGGCAGGCAGCCCACACACACCTATGACTGTAACTCAAAGGAACCCAGTGTCCTCTTCTGGCCTCTGTGCACACCTACATTATCATGTATATTCATATGCATACACACACACACACACACACACACACACACACACACGTAAATAAATAATGAAATAAATTTTTAAGAAGATCATTCTCTAACTTACATACAAAAAGCACAGAGTGAAGGAATCAAATTGATTCACGACTCATGCAAAGATTATAAAGAATTCAGACAGTTTCTAGGCACTTTCATCCTCTGGACTTTGAAAATACTAGAGAATAAAGAGTCAGCATCTTTGATAACACTAGCAAGACCAGAAATTAAAACCTGCTGTGTCTTAAGGACTGGCCTGAGGTATAAGTCCATCTTACGGCAATCATGGTAGCCATACCCATGGGATTCTGATGCCATCAACTTCAGTCTGTCAGGTCATCTTACCCTCAAGATGAGCAGCACCCATTAGCAAATTGTTCTCTGGGGCCCCTTGGTAAAGTTGGCATGTTCAGGTTCTCTCCCCCTCACACATCTGCATTCCCCATCCCCAGTTCTAGGATGTCTATATAGCACACATTAATTTCTTGGTTCTTAACTAAATACTTACAACCTAGTCCAAATGATTAGCATCTCTCCCTTTGATTAGTCGATATATCCTTACTAGTTCAAGTGCATCTTCTCTTCTGACACGCCTTCATTCTTCACAAAACACGCAGAGGTTTCTTCATGAAACACAAAATGTTTTATTTCTTGTTTAACTCCATTTAGTGCTTCCTATTGTCCTTAAAATGAAAATGCATTTACCTGTATTCCTAAGGCCCTTCCTGGAGCAACTGTCACACCATTTGGATCTCTGTTCTTCCAACATGTTGCTTTTTTTGTCTACTCCTTAAATATATTCTTGCCACAGGACTTCTATACAGGCTATATTCTCCATTTGCAAAATGTATTTCCATTTTTACTCATCCTTTACCATTCAATTAATTTTTAAGTCCCACCTTAAGTATTTCTTTTCAACAAATTGTCACATCTTGTTGTCCAGCTACCTGCCCTTTCCCTATGTGAAAGAAAGTACTTCCAGCAGATGTTCCCATTGAAATAGATACTTCATTGTAATACTACCCACATTTGAGATCACTTAGTCTTGTATGCTAGACTTCAATGAGGACAGGACTGTACCCCAAGTTTCCAACAAATGAGTAGGTTAAAAATAGAGAGGAGAAGCTATTACAAAACGTAAAGGACACATCAGTAACATGGGTGGTATTGCCCACATCATATCTGCAAAGGCTAGGAGAGAACCTGGAGACAGAGTGATCAGTGCAGGATGAGCCATCCAACATTTGAACAAACAAAAGAGCTCATGAATTGTACCTTTGGCCTTGTTAAGCCAGAAATCCAGGAAAATCTATCTATAGAGAGCTTAAAACGGAAGTGTATGACATGTAGCTTATGATAAATATCCTAGGTGCTATTGGTCACTAAATGGAACCAGGTCCTTTGGAGAACTGACTGATTGAGGACTAGAACAATAAGCCTAGAAGAATCTGTCTAAAACACCTTTTAACACCAGAAAACAAAGGCATGTTTGGACATGATGTCAAAGAGTATAGAAGCTGAAGTGAAGAAATGTCTTCTGGACAAATGTGAGATAATTCAAATATCAAAGAAAATAATAACAATTATAAAGTATAATCAGTTTCATAAGGAAATAATGCAAATTTACCAATATACTTAAACGGACATTTTGAAATTTTATAGGACAATGATTGAATGAATAAATGAATGAATGAGTAACAAGTTTCATGATGAATTGGCCATTGATAACTCGTAAATCAGATGTATCCTTTACATTTTACAATGGTGAATTTGGGCAACTATCTTTTAAATCACTGGCATCATGATAAATCAAAATTGTATATATTTGACATGAAAAATAAAAGCATGGTATCATGTTTCTGTGTTTCTGCCAATGATGTATAACTTACATCTATTCATGAGAAACTATCAAACAAACTCAAAGACATTCTTCAAAATAACTACCCTATAATCTTCAGAAATGTCAGGGTCATGAAAGGAAAGATGAAGTAGTCATTTCAGACAGAAGGAAACAAACAACAGCTGAAGCCAGACATGATTCTGAACTAGATCTTTGGCTCTGATGAATAAGGGCTAGAATAACAGTACCACTCACAAGGGTCTGAAATTATGTAGCAGTGAAATATCAGTACCAAGTCCTTTGTTTTGATGGTTATTTTGTGGCTATGTGGAGAAATGCTTTGACATTGGGAAAGAAATCCTGACATGCCCAGAGTCTCTAGAGCATGAGAACACCAACTTACATGTGAATGGGACAGGTGACGTCCTTCATACTAGGAAACTGTGTTACCTGTGACGGAATTGTGCATAGAAGAACCCTATAAAATAAGTACCAATAGCATGTGGTATATATTTCTCGATGTCACGTACTTTAACATTCAGTGAGGTGAGTCCTAGGTTTGGTCAGAGTCTTCACATGGGTTTGTTCTGTTCCTGGCATAGAATAATGTGAAGAACACAATTTTCTACTTCAAAAGACTGATAACCCATTTTTTTAAATAGCTAGGATTGTGTTTGTCTGTTTGTTTGTCTTACTGGTCTACCATTAAGAAAGTGATTGGCCTTGTCTTATCCTACCGACCTTTACTGAGACCACGGCACTCAGTCAATTTCTCTCTTTTCTTTTTTATTTAAATTCATCTAGTTAAGATAGATAGATAATTAACATGGACGAAGTAATTGTCAGATACTGTGCAATACAAAGGATAAAAGTATGGCCAGTTCTTCTCATGAATTCCAATTACAGAAACAAAGACTGATGATCATTAGGAAAAGATAATTTGCAAGTTTAGATCTGAAACACACACAAGCACAGATATGTGTATGCTCACAGTCAGAAGGGGAAGTTAATAAATAATACAGCTTATGCTTTGCTCTTATCTACCATTCCCACTGGCATAAGCAGCACAACAGTAAAGAATAATTTTACCCGAACCTATCAAATATCTGTAACTTGTCTCTCGAACATTAACTTGGCTTATAGTGCTTCTGAATCAATAGTACTAAAAATGTAATTAATATAAAGGGGTTAGATTAAAAGAGTTTGGACAAATGGAACCTACATTCTAGGGCTTGATTTAGTATAACTATATATTCATGTTCTGACATCTTTCTTTCATTGGATCTTTCATTCTGGTGAATGACTAAGTGACTACACCTTTATCTTGTGGTATCAAGATAAGACACAATGACCTCTCATTCTTTTTTTTTTTTTTTTTTTTTTTGATTCTTTTTTTCGGAGCTGGGGACCGAACCCGGGGCCTTGCGCTTCCTAGGTAAGCGCTCTACCACTGAGCTAAATCCCCAGCCCATGACCTCTCATTCTTAACTGTCATCACATAGAAGAAATATATCCATATGCCTGTACAATTCATCTCTATGCAGTCTTTCCTAAACTGAACTATTCCAAAAGTATAGGAATTGTATTTTACTGTAGATCTATGAATTGCATTCCAAACTTCTCAAGGATTCCTCATTTGCCTAAACTGATTTATATATAATAGGCAGTAAATACATTTATTTAAAATTAATTTTATGGTCTGGGGAGATGATTCAGCAGCTAAAAGCCTTTCCCGTTTTTCTAGATGGCAAGAGTTTGGTTCCTAGAACCCAGGTGGCTTACATACACACCTATAACTCCAGTTTCAGGTAAACCAATGCTCTTTTCAGACAACTGTGGGCATCTTGGGCATCTCTTCAAACCCTGCCTCTTTCTCTCATGAGAATTCTTTCACTATTGCTCTATTATTCTCTCTAGTTTGCACACACACACTCACACACACACACACACACACACACTTAAAAATGAAAGAATTTAGCAATAAAATTTAGTTTAAATTTAATTTTTAAAACAAAATGACACGTATCTAAAATATAAGATCTAGACAATCTTGTCATCCAGACAAACTGCACAATGCTTTCAAGTAGCTCTCATTTTTTCTGTGATGCCCACTGATGTCACTACTCTCCTAAGAATGCGTGTCTCACTGGTCAGCTTACAGCTTTACACAGTTACCTCAACTGCAAATTTTATAAATATTTCCTTTTGTACATAACATTATTAGCTTTCGTAACCTAGTGGGCTTGATCCTTGCCCACTCCCTATGCTAAGAAACCCTGATCAAAAATTCTGATCTCCTCGAAGGCCCTGACATTCTCCGAGTCTTGAGAAGCTTCGCCTTTCCATTATCCCATATGTTTTGTAGCTGTTGCTATGTATGGTGGGAGTGGATGTATCATTAGGATATGTACTTCACAGGGAGAAACTGAAACACAAATCAGCTGATTTTGTTAGTCCTTATGGCTTAAAATATGTTTCCATGTTTTACAAACAGATTGTTTGCCTAGATATAGATAAAGAGGCAATTTATATTTGCCTGCGAAACTCTAGGTGTTCAGAGATATACAGGTTTATCCAATGCCATCTGACTAGTGCAGCATGGCCCTATGCTAAATAGTTCCTGTGGGATGATCATTAAACTTTATTCTTAAAATATGCAGATTCACCTTTGTATCTAACACAAAATTATTTCTACTTAAACGTTTTAATTAATAAATTTTGTTTATACATACATGTATGTAATCAGGAGCAATTAGCTACCCTTGTTACTTCTTCTTCTACCACAATCATCACTTATTTCCCTCTTATCCCTGCCGTGTGTGTGTGTGTGTGTGTGTGTGTAGTCACCATTTTCAAAACTATTTCAGTTTATATTGTTTTCTACAGAATTTAACTAGGGCTATCTGTGTAACCCTGGGTTTATAAATTTCCATCAGAGTTTGGTGTGGTCAGTGGTGATTATGCAACCATGTATGGTGCCTTACCATCTCCCATCTTGTAGAATCTTTTAGATACTAGTAAATCAGAAGTAGGTATCAAGGCTCGTAAGCTCATTTCTCTTTCATAGCTGACATCCAGGGAGTGTCAATTTGCATGAGCTCAATGCTAGTAGATAAAGCTATTAGGAGTTCATGTTTTCTGGGGTCCTAGTATGCAGAAAAGATGACATTCTACAGAACTCCCTATCTTCCAGTGCTTACGTTCATTCTACCATCTTCTAAAATGCTTCCTGAGCATTAATGGATTGTAAAAGTGTCTTGCTTATGGCTGAGACCTCAATTGGGTTTTTTCCCCTCATGTCTTAAAACTTCTTCAGACATGAGTTTCAACTTAGGTGTACAGTATGATGAGGTATGGATTACCTGTAAAACCAGCTTTAAAACTAATCAGGAACAATTAACTACCCATATGCTGGTTGGTTGTTTGTTGTGGGGTGGGGAGTTGTTCTGTTTTGTTTTTTGTTTTGTTTTTGTTTGTGGTTTTGTTCAAGAGGGGTTGGTTTGGTTTGGTTCTTTGGTTTTTTTGTTTTGTTTTGTTGGTGGTGGTTTGTTTGGTTGTTTGGTTGGTTGGTTTTGTCAAATTGACTCAGGCTAGAGTCATATGAGAGAACTTCAATTCAGGAAATGCTTCCATCAGATTGGCTTGTAAGCAAGTTTGAGGGACATTTCTGAATTAAAGATTAATGTGGGAGGGCCAAGCCTACTCTGGGCAGTGTGGTGCTCCTGAGCTGTATAAGAAAGCAGGCAGAGTAAGCCATTGGAAACAAACCAATATGCAACCTTTCCACAAGCCTCTGCTTTCCCATTCCTTCTTTGAGTGCCTGCCTTGTCTTTTCATGGAGGACATGAAGTGAAGTAAAGCATTTTCTCTTCATTTGGCCAAGGTGTTTTATCACATCAAACTAAGACATCCTAAAATATTTGTGTCACTATTGAATCAATGAACACATCTGGCAAGTGAGGTTGGTACTATAACTCGTACAGTTCACAACTGGTTAAAACCAATGATGTCTCTGTCCACCCTCTTCCCATAGCATCTACACAACATCATTTGGCATCTGTGCCAGTCAGCAAAGAGGAAGCTCGTTTTCAGCTTGCTTTCCTTATATCTTGCATCCAAAGTATACAAAGCCTTCAGTAATCAACTAGTCCTAGTATATGAACAAATAGAAAGAGAGCTTTGTGATGGTTTGAATGAGAATGTCTCCCATAGGCTCTTTGAATGCTTGATTTCTAGTTGGTGGGAGTGTGTCATTTAGTAATAGGTTTAGATGTTTCAAAGTTATGAACCAGCCAGTTGGTTCTCTGTTTCCTGCTTAAGGCTCAAGATGTGGGCCCACACCATCCTGCTACTTGCTATCATGCTTCTCCTCCATGATGGACTGAACTCTCAGAAGCTAAAGTTCAAATAAATCCTTCTCTCTACAAATTGCCTCGCTCATGACATTTTATCACAGCAATAGGAAATTAACTAATATAAAAGCTGGTACCAGGGAGTGGTCTACTGCTGTGGCAAACCTGACCATAATACATTTTTTGAGGAATATGGAAAGCTTCAAACTAGAAATGCAGAAAACAAGCAGAATTTAATGGCTTTTCTGTGTAGAAGCTTGGAAATCAGGGTTAAGAACAACATGGACTGTATAAGCCCATATCAAGAAGTAGAAGAGAGATAAAATGATAGCAACTGAACTAAAGATTAATCCTGCTAATTGGGAGGTTGTGGCTGTTTTCAGCCCTTGCCCTAAGAATTGCCTGCTTCTAAATTTAAAAATAATAGATTAATTTGTTTTGAGGTGGGGCTTTCAACACAACCTAGTATTAATTCTGCTCAAATATAATAAGCAATCATTCTTATGTAGGTCTACAGTGAAAAATTCAAGTGGCTAAGAAAGGAATATAATAAAAGAAATAAGTATAATTTATATTGTAATTTATATTCTGTGTTACCATATACCAGAATTCAGAAAATTGCTTTTTTATTTTATAGGGGTTTACAATTAAGAGATTATTTTTAATATTAGAAGAGACTTTGAACTTTTAAACATCATTGTTACTAAAAGACTATGGGGACTTTTGAAGTTGGACCAAATGCATTTTGCATGTTGATATGCCCAGAAGCTATACTAGCAAGGGAGTACAATGTAGTAACCTACATAAGAATGTTTTCCATATACTCTGGCATTTGAATATTTGGTCCCTAGTTTGTAGTGCTGTTGAGAGGTATGGTAGAGGAGGATGTCACTGGCGATGGGCTTTGAAATTTCAATGCAATGAGCCAGCCCCTGTTTTAACTTTCATCACCCTGGTTGTAGTGCGAGATGTGAACCCTCAACATCCTGTTCCAGCTCCCTGCTCACTACTGTAATTCCCTTCCATAAGGGACTCTTTTCCCTCAGGATCTGTAAGCCTAACACATCCTTGATTTGGCAAGTTACCATGATTTTGGCATTTTATCACAGAATAGAAAAGTAAATACAATTCTTTTTAGTTCTGTGTTCCTCAAGGTCTTTTCTGACCTTGAAGAGGTAGTCCCCATTTCGCAATGGACTATTTATTAAATGACCCTTTACTTCTAAGGATGATATTGTCTGCCATTGTGTGGTGTATACCTTCAAAGTCTTTTTTATGTTTTTAATTGTGTCACCAGATAGTAAGTTTCCAAATGATTTTCTCACATTCCCTTCATTTTTACCCCCTTAATTTCTTTATCTCACCATCCTCTATTACTGTTTTGTTAAAATAAAATAAATCTGTGGGGCTCTTCTACATAAAGAAGCAATATGAATTTAAGACATCAATGAGGAACTAGGTTAGATCTATGTTAACCTAACCCAAGCTTAGACTAAGCTAAGTCAAATCTGGTTTACAACTTTTGCAGGTATTTATCATACTGTTGTTTACCAATCTGATACGTACCTTGCAGAGTCTTACTGTGTTTTACAGACTTAAGCTATGGAGACTTGAATGAAAATGGCCCCATGCAGTTCCCATTTGGTGGAAATATTTGGGAAGAATTAGGAGGTGCAGCTTTGTTGGAGAAGGTATGTAGATGGGTGGGCTTAAAGGTTACAGAGCTCATACCATTTGCTTTCCTTTATATGCTCCCTTGGTCATAGTGTTTACTAGAAAGGTAACTAAAACAGATATTTTCACAATTAATTCATAATAGCTAACTTTACTCTGCATAAGAATCCACAAAAGAGGCTATAAAGATAACTTTACAGTTTAACTCACTCATTGCTCTTACAGAAGATCTACATTGGGTTCCCAGAAACCACAAAACAGCTTAACTCCAGTTCCATGGCCTCCAGTGCCCTCTTCATACCTCTGTAGGCTCCTGAGTGTGCGTGGTGCACATAAACCACGCAGACAAATGAGCGTGCACAATTCTACAGAACATCAAGGAAAAAGCTGGCTTCTCTATACTTCTCTCTTTGGCCTCTAGGTCTCTCAAGTCCTGGTAGCGTTTAGAACTCTCAACTTTAATTTTCCTTTCTTTTATATATGGAGTCATCAGAATTCTGTAGGTTGCCTTGCCTCACAATGGCAAGAATTGGTGAATATTTTCCAAGAGAAAAGCAGCTTAATACAAAGTACTGATTTAGCAAGTGCCAGTCAGTGAGTTCAATCCCAGTACTAGAAATTATATATGTGTGTGTTTGTGTGTGTGTGCAATTTATTTATTTATTTATTTATTTATTTATTTATTTATTTATTTATTTATACTTATTATATATTTGTCTTTCTCTCTAATTAGCCATCTAAAACTAACATGACTCCTACGTTGCCTCAAGTGCTCTCCAAACTCTTTGCCTAAATTGTTCTTATATTTTGTCCAACTTCTCTGTCATTCTCAGTGGGAGGCTTATTCAACAATAAGATAATACATCGTGCACTTTCGGGATCATTTTTTGACAAGCTTTTAATCTGAGCAGTCATCACAGTTTAAAAGAATGCAGCTTAAGTGCAAGTTCATAAAACAAGTTTGCAACTCCTGTCTGCAGCTTTCTGTGGCATCTCATCATCTCTTGTGATATGATTTGAATAATGTGGTACAAGGATGCCTGCCTCCGAATGTTTGATTCGCATATACCTGTTATTTCAGATCCAACTATAGGAAATATATTCAGGAAATTATCTCTGCTAATATATCAATGTTTCTAGACGAAGATTGGCAGTCACTAAAGATAACAGAGATCAGGCTTTTAAAGGAAGAGAGGCATAGTAGAAAAAAATGTGTGTCTGAATCTTACTATGGAGGGAATTACAACACCAGATTCAAGATAAGCACAAAGGAGGACAGATGGAAGGCACATTGTAAGAAAAGTAATCTGAGAGGATCTAGCTTCCCTATATCACAGTTTAGGCCAAAACAGTATCATTATAACCCTTCCCCGCCATAGATAAACATTGTAAAAATCATAATATACAATAAGACTCTTCATGAGGGCTGCTGCAGACAAATCTTTCTGTCTGCTTTAGAGGGCATAAAGCCCAACCACACATGAATTTGTCTATATTTTCCTATTTTTCTCTTTTACCAAAAGAGTGCTCTTACTAGCCCAATATTTTCAAGTTTATTATATATTTTCTTCTCTACCAATCATGAAACTCATGTCAAAGTCCTAGGCCTGCACACAAAATAGTAGCAAACAGGATAAAAATTAGACATGGTTCTGACATGCCCATGCTGAGTAAGAACAGCCAAATCACACATCTTCTATCTATACACCCAAGCTTCGGTGCAAGTTTTGGTTTAAAATTTAGCAAGCTCAGTTACACATA
This sequence comes from Rattus rattus, assembly GCF_011064425.1. Classification (NCBI taxonomy): domain Eukaryota; kingdom Metazoa; phylum Chordata; class Mammalia; order Rodentia; family Muridae; genus Rattus; species Rattus rattus. Next base: position 26,133,975 of record NC_046158.1, read on the forward strand.
ATGAAATGGGTGTGGATTTGTTATCCAGGAAGTGGGTACTGGGGCACACGAAGATGCAAAGATGCTTCAACTAAGAGACAGAAAAACCTCTGTACACAGTGTTTCCTTTTCCATGGATTATTGTTCCAACTTCTCCTATCTCAGCCAGAATAAAATACTGACCGCTGTTATTCAACAAGGTATCTATGGGATAGATGGAGAGATTACGGATAAGCCAGGGTACTAAACTGCTGTGAGTGGTGTTTAATTTCTTTACAGAATGGAATTAAAGTGGTTACAACATCAGTCAACCTTGCATTTTTATGTCCAAATTCGTCCTTAAACCAAGAAATATATCATCCATCTTGTGGGTTTTATGAGGACAGTATCACTATGATATGCCACAGCCAGTACAAATCACACAGAGGCATATGTTTCTTATGCTTCACAATGAGACATAAATTAAAACCAAGCATGTAGTTGCCAGGGCTCTGATACTATCATCCTGGCATAAACTGACACAGTGCTGGGCCTCCTCGATTCAAGTTCTGTCAAATCCAATCATTTAATTAAAGCCCTGGGAATGATGGGAATTTCAATAGCATGGCACTCTGGGAGCATTCTATAATCTAAAGCAAATACAAACATAAAACAACTAGAGTGAACCTATCAAAGCCATAATACATCTATTACCACAGCTGTTCTCCCCAGACACTAGGCTCCCTCCTGATCCTATTATTAAGTGCAAATGACCAGGCTCAGTGACTGTTATTTTAAAAAACATTACTTATCGTGTATTGTGTTCTGAATCTTGTTGACTTATTTTAATTTGCATAATTACAGTAATTTTCTACTATGTCAATGCCATAGGATTCTATTAGGATTTTCTCTTTTATTTAAAGAACTATGTGGGTTCGAAAACAAATGGTTATATTATTTTTTGACCCTTTTAAGCAACTGAGAAGCGAGGATGATCGAATAGTGCACTTTGCTAATTTTATTCTTAGTTCATATTTGGAATCCTAGGTATGAGAGACCCAAAGGGAGAACAACATGAGAAACCTTGGAAGAGCACAAGAGTATAATGAGTTGTCACAAGACGAAGAGCCTCTTCTCTGTGGAGTACCTTCGGAGAACACATCAGTCTTTATTATAATACTGTCACTTGTTGCAACTCGGAGAATTTGATCTTTCTGGCCTTATTTTACAGAAAATAGACATAAATACTTGCTTACCTAGTTTGCCTTAGAGCCTAGTATAAAACATGTATTTCTCTTTTGACCATATTCTGTTTTATAGATTAAGAACTTTATGAGAAACTTGCTAGGTGAAATACCCAGAAGGTTTTCTATCAGTTGACTATTTTTTGAGTATATAATAATCAAAAAGTCTATTATATATCCAGCCTAGTCATGTTTACCAGATTTTTTTTATTATTTTGTTTACACTCAAATGCTGTCCCCCTTCCCAGTCTCCCCTCCACAAATCTCCTGCATTCCCCTCCTCTTTGCCTCAAAGAGGGTACTTCCCTACCCACCTACCCACTCCTGCCTTACCCATCTAGTATCCCTTTCTCCCGGGTATCAATCTTCCACAGGACCAAGTGCCTCCCCTCCCATTGATGCCAGGTAAGGTCATCCTCTGCTACTTATGTATCAGGAGCCATGGACCAACCCATGTATGCTGTTTGGTTCCTGATTTAGTCCCTGGGAGTTCTGAGGGGTCTGATTAGTTTATACTCTTGTTATATTCCTGTGGGGTTGTAATCCTCTTCAGCCCCTTCAGTCCTTCCCTTAACTCTTCCGTTGGTGTCCCCAGACTCAGTCTAATGGGTGGCTGTGAGTATCTACACTTGTCTTAGTCAGGTGCTGGTATGGCCATTCTCTGAGAGACTCTGCCAACACCTGAATAAGACGGATGTTTAATAGATTTTTAAGAATTGTTTTTGTTTTAAGGTTTACTTAAACTTGGACACTCAATTCATCCCCTCATTTTAGCCTATAGAGTAGCTAGAACTGCAGATATAGATCACCAAGACCAGCCATAATTGCTTAATTTTCTACTTCACTGGGTATCCCTGCAGGCACTTCAAGTCTCTCCAATAAGTCTTAAAATAAATAAGTGAATATAAATACTTTTAATTATTAAAGAGTTGATATAATCAAGAAAGCAAGGCTTTCCAACATGGCCCCTGTTCCTCAATCTCATGTTTGAGGCTGAACCCAAATGTTCCATATAAGTTCCCATAAAATACAAGACCTGGGAGCTGGTGATGTGGCTCAGTGGTTAAGAACACTGACTGATCTTCCAGAGGACATGAGTTCAATTCCCAGCAACCATATGGTGACTCAAAACCATCTGTAATGGGATTCAGTGCCCTCTGCTGATGTGTCTGAAGCCATTGACAGTGTACTCACATACATAAAAATAAATAAATAAGTCTTTAAAATAAAATCCATGACCAAGTTTCCATCCCCAAAAGTGGCTATAAGAAAACCAGTATGTGGACCTAGAAAGTGCATGTTGACGTTAATCCTCCTGTATGTCTCTCTTCATTTTAAAGGTCCATGGTCACTCAGTCATAGAGACATGAATGAACAAGCACAACAAAATAAACAGACATGACAATGCATGTAAAACTAACCGGGCTTACAAGTCAGCAAAAGCATCCTTTCAAAACATCTGAGCTCTTCATCTCTCCTTTCTCAAAAACACTGCTAGATCCCTATGCCTCAAATGACAAACATAATTTTCTTCTCAAAAGCAATTGCTCTTTAGAATTCTAAATCTCACCCAGGCCAGAAATCAAAGAATTATCCTCGCTCATCTGCTTTCCTCTTCTAAACAGCACCTGTAGTATGATATAATATCAGACTTAGAACCCCAGAGGGCCAAATTGATAAGCACTTATCCTTCTTCACCATCTACATTCAATTCACATCCACCATTTCTTGTCTATTCCTTATAGATAATACCATACAGGGAGGTCACAGGAACTATAATAAGAAAACCTTACAAGGATTATAAGCATTCCTAGGAAGTTGTGTTACTTTTTTTTAATTGTTCCTGTTTTTTTTCATTTCCTGTGTTTAAGCTATTCTATATTAATTGTAATAACCACAAGACTGACTTTAGATCCTATTGAAAATTAATATTTTCCCAATATGAAAGAGATTGTAGGGGTGTCATCAGTGAGAAAGTGAAGCAAAGACGAGTAATTTGTCTCAAGTGATGCAGGTAAGACAGAGACAAATCAAAACTCCAATATCTTTATGGATGTGCTTCTCAACACTTGACATCAGTTTCCAGAGTTTTAGTTATAAAGTCATCATCCAGTTCTTTTTGGATTTAATAATAAACAACAAAAGTTTAACATACATTCCTGAATGTGTGATCTTTTATATAAAGGCTTGACAAGCTTTTGCTAATATGTCTACTCCAATTATCTGTTGTATCATGAGAGCAGCCATGGAAAATATATGATAGAGCGAGCATGGCTGGGTCCCAGTGAAAATTTGGAAGCTATAAACATCAGAGCTCAAAGTTGATTAGATTCACACAGAGTAGATTGAAACTGCTGGTAAATCCCTAATAAAAGTCTGTCTACCCTCATGGCAAAGAGACAATCAAAGTGTGTCTTAGGCAATATAAAGCCACTTATTAATTAATCATTTGTATTATGCTATGGTAGATACCCAGGGCCCAATGCTCCATAAAACAGGGAAATTGAAAAAAATTATACATAATTATAGCTCTGAAACACATGTTGTTCTCTCAGTAGAACTAGAGATAATTTACTAAAACACATTTTAGAACTCTAAAAGTAGAAATCATTTTTCCTGAAGCTGTTTGAGAGAATAAAAAAAAAGTCTGAATTAATAGATTTTAAGTCTAGAAAATAAATGAAACCAACTATCTGTGACCTTTGGTTTCTCTGCTGTTACTTCTGAAATAAATTGATCGGTTTCTGGGAGTGTGTAGATGTGGTACCTTAGACTAGAGCTTATTAAATAGTAGTGTTCTTTAAAAAAAATGAAGGGCATTGCACAGGAGATCATAGTATACAGAACTTATTATTTAAAAATATGAAATTTGCTTTCTTTTAACCTAGTGGAGATGTTTGATCAGATATGGAAGCCTCTTCATATTTTTAAAATCTTTCATTTCCTTGTGAGATGGTTCTGAGGGTTCACTGAGAACTTGGTGTTGGGCCTGCACATTTTGGAGTACTCACACAAAATGAGGCTGTGCTTGCACCAAGAATGACTAGAACTCTATTTTGTTGTTTCTGGAAATCTTGACTAATCTCTGGACTAACTTGAATCTTCTATATCTTCCAGTTCAGAGTAGTCATTGGTGTTTCTCTTCTGTTGGGTACTGTTAACTATTTTTCAAGTATACACGTTGCTTGTACGACTTTAATATTTCTAAGCCTCAATTTTAATTTTGTTTGCTTGTTGAGTATGGCTAAGTTATTAATCTTCACTGAATTAGTTTCAGAGAATAATTTAGAGGTGGGGATTGTTCACTTCCATTTAGCAGCCACTATGACCATCATCGCCACCGTCACTTTCGTCAGTATTTGTATGTCTTATCCTTTAAGGATTTTTTTCCCTATTGCCCAAGACAAATTCATTATTCATCAGCCTATAGAATTTTTAGAATATTCAATTTTTATGCCATTTTTTATTATTTTTCATGAATCTGCTTATCCTACTAAACAGAGAGGTCCAATACAATAATTGTCAAAAAAGTTTTCAAACAGATATTAACTAAGGAAAACTATTCTTCTTTACCTGTATAGGTTTTTCTCTTGAGAAACAGTGCATAGTAACTTGTAGAAATAAGAAAGGTGTAAATTTATTTTCATACTGACACACAATTCTTTCTAGAATTCTTTCATTATTGTGAACTAATGTTTGAGCTTATATAAATTCAGCTTCTTTCAGTCTTACATGGCTTAAAAAAAATAAATTGCAGTGTCTGGATAACAAAAATAAAGACAAAAGAAAAATATGTTCTTAAAGAAAAATAATTAGGGTATGTGAAAGTATTGATAATAAATCACCAATGGACACTATATAACAACTGGGATGCAGAAATTTCTATTTGTGTACCAATTCTTTAGTATGATTGTGGAAGTTTGGATGAAAGTGGTCAACATAGATTCACAGGGAGTGTCATTATTTAAAGGATTAGAAAATGCAGAATAGATGTGAACTTTTGGAGGAAATGGGTCACTAGGAGTGGGGTTTGGGGTTTCAGAGGCTCAAGCAAGTCCCATCGGCTTACTTTCTTTTCCTGCTCTAGGCAGATCCAGATGTAGAATTAGCTGCATGCTGCCATGCTCCCAACCATGAAAACAAAAACTCTTCACTATATGATAGCCCCCAATTAAATGCTTTTCTTTATAAGATTTGCCACGGTCATAGTGTCTCTTCACAGCAATAAAAATGCTCTATAAGTCATTTTGCTCATAAGTCATGAAAAATGACTATTGGTATCTTCTTGACCTATAATTTAATCCAAGTCCAACCGTACTTTGAATCATGTTCTTATTTTGACAATGAAGATCCTTTGTGTGGATCCATTGGGCCAGACTGCTACCTGCCACATACTTATCCACTTAGGATAATGTAGAATTGAATTCTGACTCAAAGTACCTTCTACTCTCCCATGTTCCCACAATTCTACTATCTTATTGATTAAGTAGTTTGTGTCTAATTCCTACAAGAACTTTTTCTGCTGATCTCTATTTAATCCCTGTCCAATGTCACTGCATAATTGCTAGATACTATTTTCTACTTGACACTGGCTGATCAAGACCTTTACTATCTGCCAAGTTTTCATTGGTTAGATGGAACTAGGGTAAAAGCAATCCCAGTCTACCAGTCTACCAGTTCAGTGTGAGCATTTCTAGTCAATTGGTCCTCCAGGTGGCTCTCCACAGAGTGCTGGCCAAAGAACCCAAGTTCCTATAATGATTTACCTCCACTGTCTATCTGTAAAGTCTTTCATTATCCAAGTGAAATGAAAAATTAGAATGCAAAGGGATATATCATAGATTTTTGTAGGTCAGTCTTTTTCACTGCATATTTAACATTATCTAATATGATATTAAGGAGACTGTACAGCAGCTCAAACTGCAAAAAAGGCTAGGAAAGTTTGTCTAGCAGTGTATACACAGAGAAAAGGAGACAGGCAAAGAACATATAACAAGTACCTATCTGAAGAAGCATATCCATGCAGTTCCTCATAAATGTCTCTCCCTTCTTCAAATAGAACATTAAATAAGAGTTGAAAATAGAATTCTTGGCATAAACAATATTGTCTGGGTTTGGTGGCTGTATGTGTATGGACTGGATCCCCAGGTAGGGCAGGCTCTGAATGGTCATTCCTTCAGTCTCTCCTTCAAACTTTGTTTCCATATCTCCTCCTATTAATATTTTTGTTCCCCCTTCTAAGAAGGACTGAGGTATCTGCACTTTGGTCATTCTTCTTCTTGAGCTTCATTTGGTCTGTGGATTGTATCTTGGGTGATCTGAGCTTTGGGGCTAAAAGCCACTTATGAGTGAGTGCTTACCACGTGTGTGTTTCTGTTGTGATTGAGCTACCTCAGTCAAGATGATATTTTCTAGTTCTATCCACTTGCCTATGAATTTCATAAAGTCATTGTTTTTAATAGGTGAGTAGTACTCCATTGTATAAATGTACCACATTTTCTGTATCCATTCCTCTGTTGAGGTACAAACCAGAGCTCCCAGGAACTAAACCACCACCTAAAGAGTACACATGGACAGACCCATGGCTCCAGCTGCATATGTCGCAGAGGATGGCCTTATTGGGCACCAATAGGAGGAGAAGCCCTTGGTCCTGCCAAGGCTGGACCCCCTGCCCCCAGTATAAGAGAATGTCAGGGCAGGGAGGTGAGAAGGGGTGGATGGATGGGTGGGGGAACACCCTCATAGAAGAGAGGGAGGGGAGGATGGGATAGGGAGTTTACAAACAGGAAACAGGGAAAGGGGATAATATTTGAAATGTAAATAAAAAATATCAAGTAAAAAATAGAATTCAATGTCCTTTTGTATATATTACCTTTTCACAATAGATGGATATACTCATAATTTTACTCCTATTACTAAGGTAAGGAAAGAAAAGAGTTAATTGACAAATATCATATAATAGCAGTTGGAACCTGAGCTCAGGTCAAGTAATGCTGCTTGTGATGATTCTGCTGTCCTGAGGTCAGATATACTCACTTTATATGCAGTCAGCCATTGTTTATCCACGGAATTGGTGTGAAGACCCCAATTGTGGTGGTTTGAATATCAATGACTCTCATGGGCTCTTATATTTTTTTTTTTCGGGGCTGGGGACCGAACCCAGGACCTTGCGCTTCCTAGGCAAGCGCTCTACCACTGAGCCAAATCCCCAACCCCGGGCTCTTATATTTCTATGCTTGGTCATTAGGGAGTGGCACTACTGAAGAGGGATTAGGAGGTGTGACTTGATGGGCTAGGTAAGGCCTTGTTGGGGGAAGTATGTCACTGAGGGTAGGCACTGAAAGTTCAAAAGCCAAACCAGTTCCAAAGTCTCTATCTTCCTGCTGCCTTGGTTTCAGATGTACTACTCCCAAATACTTCTCTAGAACTATGTCTGAAATTGTTAGCAAGGTCCAATCAAATGTTTTCCATTATAAACATTGTTGTGTTTGTGGTGTCTTATTAAAAACTGGCTAAGACCCCCATAGATATTAGAATTTTGGATGGTCAAGTCCCTTATACAAAAGGAACTTTTGAGGTTGTAATTGTACCTAATGTATACACATCCTCCTATATGCTTTAAATCATCCTAATTAATTATAAGGCAAATACAGTATAAATGCTATGTAAATAATTTTCATACAGCATTATTTAGGAAAATCATGATAAAAACTACATTTGAGTGCAGAAGCAATTTAAAAAAATATTCACTTTTTTATTTTATGTATATGATTACACTGTTGCTCTCTTCAGACCTACCAGAAAAGGGCATTGGATTCCATTACAGATGGCTATAATACACCATGCAGTTGCTATGAATTGAACTCAGGACATCTGGATGAGCAGTCAGTGCCCTTAACTGCTGAACCATCTCTCCAACCTCCCAGAAAAAAAATTTTAATACCAAAAAAATTTCAATATAAGGTTGTTTGAACTTGCAAATGCAGAAGCCTATTTTTATCCTAATCTGGAACATCAAGATCAGTTTTAACTAATTACAGACCCTCTAGTAGGTACCAGACACAAGTCGTGCCCTAGCCACTTAGTTCTAGAGACAAGTTGTCACCTCTTGGTCATTAAAGCCCACAAAAAATGTATTTCCTGTTCATTGTGTTTTCAGTACAAACCGTCACACTCCCAAAATTTCTCCAACCTTTTTCATTCAGCCTTTACAGCATGGCCACTATACTCTCTCTCACCCAGTTCTAACTTCACTGTGTATTCCTTTGACCAAAGGCCAGGGCGTATTCCCAACAGCAGACATGAGTACATGTACAGTAGACATGTACATGAGTACAAATGTATTGTTATCTAATGCTTGCAATCATCAGTTCACTTCTGAGCGTCACTACCAAACTTTGTCACAGCAGGGTCATCTTTGTTTATTTCCAGGTTATTTTTAGAAGATATACAAGGTGGTCATGACTGACTCCTTCACATTTGAATGTAAAGCCATAATGAGATAGCCCATTGCTCAACATTTTTAATGTGGTCAGTTGATGCATCATCATTCTTTGAAAAGTGACTTGGGGAAAATGTCACTTTTCTTAAAAAACTGCAACACTTCCTTTCCAGGGTGATAGGAATGATCTAATCACAATTTGCCTTTTGCCTGAAATTTTCTGGATTCTGAGCAGTGATCTTTCTCATTTAGTCTGTTTGCCTTTTCTTTTTCTGGGCTGTGATTCTTAAAAAAAAAAAAAAAACAACTTAGTGACATATATATTAACATCTCTCAATTTACATGTTGGTTAGATTCCTGGAAAGTGGCAAATGATTCAGAAACACTTAGATCAATGGAAATTTTGCATAATAAAAAGGGTATATATTCTAGTAGCTTTAAAAAATGAAGATTCTGCCCTATTTTTTCTATATGACATCAAAATATACTGTAAGTAGTTTATGCAAATATGTGGATATACAAAAATGTTTATTCCTGAGCAGAAACGCTCCCCATGCATGTACACATACACACACACACACATACACACACACACACACACACATACACACACACTTTATAGTAGATCTACAGTATACAAGGTATGAAGCCATTGGTAATTCTTGTATTGTCATGTGTTAAACACAAACGTGAAACATGAACGCATGAAGGACACAACCTCACATTTATAGGTGTCAAAAAGCCTAAATGTTCTTACCACTAAGGTCAAACTGGTTCTATTTTTTTTTATCTTCAAGTAGATTCATAAGAAATCCCTGTATATTTGTGTCTGTCATTTTTTCATTTACATTTGTAACTAAATAAATCCATGTTATTTCCAAATGGGCACACACACACACACACACACACACACACACACACACACACACACTAGTATTTGCCTTGAGTGCTGATTACTAAATTTTCAAAAGATTGTGAACTTGATAACTACTGATGGCTGATAGCAAACATAATAAAAAAATACTCACAGCTCAGAAATCAGCACACTATTGTTGTTGTAAAATTATAAAAAATAAAAAGCTGTCTTTTACCCCCACTAGATCGGGCACCACAGTGCCCCAAGAACCTAGTAGATATCTTGCCAGAAACACACATCCCAATTCTGTGGTGGCCCAGTGTCTCTAGCCACCACACACTCTCTTAAACTTAAATCGCCACATGAAAGAACACACAACACAATAACCTCTGATCCAATTGATAAGATATATTGCCCACCTAAACATACAAGGCCCTATACACATCCATCCCTTAAGATTGTTCATAACAACCTGTAAATACACAGAGTGGAATATGTCAGCCTCCATGTTCTCTCCGCGGCTTCTCCTGCAGTCTCTTCAGTTCCAGTCTTCTCATCTTCCCTCAAACTTTTCTCCAGCCCATCCTTCCTTCTTGTCTAATGATAGGCCTCATTCTATCTTGTACCTGCCTTCACCTGTATGACAATCCTACATACTATAAGCAGCAGCCCTCTGTTTCTCTGCTCCTCCTTAGATGGCCCATTGACCAGCTCCTGTGGGCAAACCAGTTGCTAGTTACAGAATGGCAAAAGTCATTAGGAATAACCACTTTAGGACTTTGAAATTTAAAGATGTACTTAATTATAAGCTATTTGGAAAAACAAATACTTTGAAGGCAATGCTGAAGAAATTAGACCTTGCACATATTTTCAAAGAATATTATTTTTATTGTTGTCTATGATGTTAACTATTTGATTTCTCTTCCAAAACCCCAGAACTTTGACTAGGACTATACACATCTTGAAGCATTGTTGGACTAAGGCAATGTGAATATACTAGATTGTAATGATTTAAAGATGGCTAAACAGTACTGTATTTTGCACCTGGATAGTCCCTCAAAGATTTTTGTCTTAAGCCATGGTGCTGGGTCTGTGAGATGGTTCAGTGGGTCCTTGCAGCGTAAAGCTGACAGTCTACATTCCGTCTCATGAACCCAAGTAAAGGTTAAAAGTAAAAACTGACTCCACGGAGTTCTCCTCTGTCCTCCAAGTGTAAATCAAGATTCCGATTATTTCTGTCCTTCATTCTATAGTTTTGTTAATTCATTTTACTGTTTTTTTCTTTGACTTTTACATTTGTATAAATTTTGTTTCTTATTTGCTGTTCATCTCCTATAAGAAAAATATGTATAAATACCCTAACATTTACTAGGATAACAAAATAGATTGATCAGTGATAAAATGTTTTCTGTGTAGTTTTCCATCATTTCCATAATTTTAATAGTCAGTGCAAGGAATCTTGTTGTTTGTAAACTATTTTTATTTCTTTACTTATAGTGTTATTGACTATCTTGTTCATATCCTTTGCTTTATATCTACTAAAGGGTCACATATTGCTTTTAACTACAAATAACTATCATTTTATAAAAATGAGTATATCATAAATACATTTCTCCAGATTGCTATTTGTTTTTCAAATGTTTATAATGCTTCCTGCTTTAGAGGAATTGATGAGTCCTTTAGCTAGTCGAGCCAGGCATAGCCAAGTGCTTGTTATTTCTGCACTCGGGAGGCTAAGGCAGGAAAATGGCAAGTTTGACACCAACTTGGACTAAATAATAGTATGACCCTGCCAGAGAAACCACACTCAGGAAATCTCAATAATATGGTTGCTGAAACAAGGGCTGAAAGATGAAAAGACCAGTTGACATGGCAACCTGGAGAGAAAAGCATAATTCCACTCCTAGAAGAATGACAGGTAACTAATGACTGCTGAGAGACAGAGAATTCAGAGACGAGCCCCTGAGTATCTAATACTAAGTAGTCAGCCCTAAAAATATAGACAGACAATCAATACCAAAGGGAAACAACAGTCTATATGTGTGCATTTACTTGCCATAGATGTAATAATAATAAAAAGAGGCCATTATTTTGAGAGGGGGTGAAAAGGGAGAAAAGGGCTGAAGAAAGAGAAGGAAAGGGGATAAATGATGTAACTGTGTTTTAATTATATTAAAAATGAAGAATAAATAATAAAAATAATTTCAAATATAAGCAACACAACACCCCCCCCTTCCAGAAATCTCTTATTTTACCCATGCTTTTTCCTTTGGGGTGTAACTTTTGGAGGTCTTTTAATAGTCCAGCATCACGGAGGTTTTAACCTAATGGCTTGGAATTAGTGCTTGATACATCAAACTGAAGATTCTTGTTCATTTGTAATAACTTTGATGATATCTTACTATTTTACCAGCCATTAATTCCCCAATTCATTTGCTGCCGCTGATTTGATACACCATGTTCAGTATGTTTTAGTTCTCTTTCTTGGCCGTCAGTTCTGTTCATTTACATTTCTCCATCTCATTTGGAATAAGCGCAGTCTTATGACAAAAAAAAAATTAGCTTTCTAATTAGCTTCAGAATCTGGCAATGAAGTGCCCACTCTTTATTCTTTAAAGCCACCAAGCATTTTCTTCTTTCCATTTTCCACATTAAGAATTATTAAGTTCTCCTCACAATATACATGTACTCATATCCCAATCTCGTATTAAAAATGATATTACATTATAAATTCAGATAACTTGTAATATAATCATTTGTACACCTGAGAGAGATTAAAAAAAAAATTCTGTCTTCTATCACTTGCCTCAGACTGGTAGAGATGCAGCATATTATATAGTTATATCTGTTAAATGCACTTTTAGTTCAACCAAAATTGGGTTCTCACCATCAAACAGCATGACAGAAACTGAGAACCAAAACGTAGGTAAATTTATTTATTTGTCTTCCCAAACACTGGAATAAGCCTGCATTTTGAGGGAAATGACTACGTTAATGGAAAAAATACATTTTTGTAGGAACATGAAAACCACAGTACTCATATTTTAGCTATTATAATCTGAGAGTATAATAATTGTATTTTATTTTCAAAAGCCTTAAGAAATATATTCTAATTTCTAAACTAAGGCAAAAGCTATTTTGAAGCCTATAAGTTCATATTTGTGCAGAAACACACATATTTTGATATTAACAATGTTAATTAAGAAATGTTAACATTTAAAAGTTAATATTCAATTATTTTATAATGCAATCAAATACAATATGGTTTGGACTAATAATTAATAGCATTGCATGTGTGCCTATGTACATGTGTTCATATTTGTGCATATGTGTGTGCAAGTATACATATATGTGTGCATGTGATTTGTATGTTTATAAATATTGTGGAGTGTGTGCCTACATACATGTTTGTTATATTATGTGCTTGTATATTTATGTGTGCATGTGCATGCACATTAATACATGTATGTACTATGAATAAGTGTATATGTGTTTGTATATGTCATTGGTGCACCTGTGTGCATTTGTATTCACATGTGTGTTTACTCTTCATCTTAGAAATTTTCCTGTCTGTCTGAAGAACTCAGAAACTGATTTAATGAGGTCATTCTTTTCACTTAACTTCGTAAAAACTGTGATTATCATTGGTATGTGATTATTAATATGTGGCAAACAAATAATATAAAATATCTTGATGTAACTCTAATCAAGTTAGGGGTCTGTATGACAAGAAGTTCAAGTCTCTAAAGAAAGAAATTGAAAAAGACCTCAGGAGATGGAAAGATCTCCTATGCACATGAACCAGTAAGATTAGCATAGTAAAAATAGGCATCTTACCAAAAGCAGTCTACAGATTCAATGCAATCCTCATCAATGTCCCAACACAAACAATACTTTACAGACCTTGAAAGAATAATTCTCAACTTCACGTAGAAAGACAAAAAAACCCAGGGTAGCTAAAGCAATCCTGTACAATAAAAGGGTTCTGGAGGTCCGTCCCTGATCCCAGTCTCTACAGAGAAAGAGTAATAAAAAGTGCATCACATTAGTATAGAAATAGACAGGTTGATCAATGGAATCAAGTCTAAGACAAACAAATAAACCCACACACCTATGGACACTTGATTATTGACAAAGAAGGCACACCATACAATGAAAAAAAAAAAAGAATCTTCAACAAATGGTGTTGGACTAACTAGATGTCTGCATGTAGAAGAATGCAAATAGATTCATTTTTATCACTCTGAACAAAACTCAAGTCCAAGTGTGTGAAAGCCCTCAACATAAAACTGGATACACTGAATCTAACAGAAGAGAAAGCAGGGAATAGTTTGGAATGCATGTGTACAAGAGACACGTTCCTAAACAAAGTATCTACATGTCAGGCACTATGATCAATGATTAATAAATGGGACCTCATGAAACCGAAAAGCTTTTGTAAGACGAAGAACACTGTCGATAGGACAAAACAGTAGCCTACAGAGTGGGAAAAATCATCACCAACCCTATATCTGACAGTGAGCTAATATCCGAAGCATAAAGAGTTTAAGGTAGACACCAACAACCCGAATAACCCAATTTAAAAATAGGGTCCAGAGATAAACAGAGAATTCTCAACAGATGCATTCCTAATGACTAAGAAATACTTAACCTAGTGTTCAAAGTCCTTAGGCATCCAGGAAATACAAATCAAAAGCCCCTTTGACACTCCACCTTACAGCCCTCAGAATGGCTAGGATCAAAAAGTGACAGCACATGCTGGCAAGGATGTGGATCAAGGGGACCCAAACACTCCTCCATTGCTGGTGGGAGTGCAAATTTGTAGAACTACGCTGGAAATCAATTTGGTGGTTTCTCGGAAAATTAGGAATAGTTCTTACCCAAGACCCAGCTATTCCCCTGTGTATATACCCAAAATATGCTCCACCATACCACAGGACATTTGCTCTTTATGTTCATAGCAGCTTTATTCATCCTAGCTAGAAAATGAAACAACTTAAATGCCTCTCAACTGAAGAATAAAGAAAGAAAATACGGTTTGTTTACTCAGCCATTAAACACAAGGACATCCTGAAATGTCCAGGCAAATGGATGTGACTAGAAAATACCACCCTGAGTAAGGTAATCCAGACCCAAAAGGAAATGCATGGTATGTGTCACTTATAAGTGAATATTTGCCATAGGTAGAGGATAACGAAGCCCAAAAGAAGATACATAAATACATAGATACATAGGCCCAAAGAAGCTGAATAGCAAGGAGGGCCCAAGGGACGATGCTTGACTCTCACTCGGAAGGGCAAGTAAAATATATACAGGAGGTGGACAAAGGGAGGGATCTGGGAGGGAGAGGAGATTGGAAGGGGAAGAGGGCAGGAGAACCAGGGAAAGAGTAGTAAATCAGCTGCAGGCAGGGGTGAGGGTGGAGGGAAGCATCTCCAGGCCCTGCCAGAGTACTGTGACTGGGGCAAACCCAAGATGTGTCGTTTCAATGCAGGAAAGGATGTCAGGACTAGCCAGTGTGAAGTAGAACCTGGATTTTATTTAAAATGATAAGAAGAACTCATGAATAAAAGACATCTGAAGGGTAGTGAGGGCTTCTTAAAGAGGAGTTGGTTTGTTTCAAAAGGCATTTTTTAACAAACACTTTAAGCTTGAAGTTTAAGCGAAAGAAAGATACTCAGGGAAAGAAGGAAACATAGCCAAGAATGAGTATAGACTTCCCAAGTGGGAGCCTCCATCAAGTGCTTTAGCATTAGCCACTTAGAGCATTTTGGGGGATATCCAGCAACTTCACTGAGGTTGCCAAGGAATCTTTGCTTCTTCTTTTCTCCCTTTTTGTGATAAGTGATATTCAAGGGTGGGTCTGGGAGAGACTTAAAGAAGATAGAAGGTTAAACCAAAATCCCCTGGATTTGCAAAAGGGGAACATGACATATTATAAAGGAAATTTTTAGTAAGATCATTAGACAATTGCAAGTTTTCAGGTAGAAAAGCGAAAGGCCTCAAAGAGTCTTCTTATCATAATTGTGGCATGATTTCATCTGATTCTCAGATGGTGAGATATTTCACAAAGATTCCTGGGTTAGAAGTTTCTTTTCCCCTCAATCCCTATAATTTTTTTATTATTCTTTCTCACTTCATTTCCAATTTAATTAACCCAGACTAGAAACATTATCACAGATATGCCCAGAGGTTTTTCTTCTAAGTGATTCTAGATCCTGACAAGTTAGCAATCAACATTGCCTATCAAAAACAAATGAGAAATCAAGCTTAATGTCACAGGGGCAGTAAAAATTGTTGTTCCTTATCAGTCAAGATCTCTGAGATAAGGTTGCTCTTCTTTGTAAGGAGGTCCTATAATAGCATCATGTCAATTTAAAAGCATAATATATTCTACTGAATGACAAAAGTGTGCACAAACTCTGTGATGAAACTACTATGCATTGTCAACAAAAATATTGGGGAGAATGAGAAACGGAGTCTGGAATTCTATGAGAAATTGAACTTAGAAAGCTCAAAATTCACTCTGGTAGGATCCAGTTACAAAACAGAGGAAAAAGGACTCTGCTTTAGGCTTAATCTCCAGTAAGCATAAGATACATTATTATCCTTGAAGATTCACAGACATAGGTTGGAGATACAGCTTAGTGGTAGAAAGTTTGCTTAACATAGGCAAGGGTTTGAATTCTATCCTTAGCATGAGTTTTAAATGGTCATGCGCACACAACACAATTGTTTTATACCCATAGTCATAGCTGAATATTATCTCTAGAAATTATTTGATATACTATATAATGAGGATTGTATAAATTTTCTCAAAGGTAACTATGTAAGGATATTACAACAGTTTCCTCCAAACTGAAATACTCCACCATGAAGAAGGGCTCTCATTAGACTCAAGAGGTAAACAGAACTGACAAAGTTAAGGAAGTGAGCCAATCACAAGTCTCAGAAAGTCCCTGAAACTTAAAAGGTCCAGGAGGTTCTTGCAGGTTATATAATCGATAATGATTACTAAGAGATTAAAAGTATGCTTACAAGTGTTCCGTTGTTTATAAATCATGCAGAAATCTACAGATGTACATTTTTCATGAGTCATCACTAAGGGTAGATAAAATTTCCAGTAGCATAGCTACTGAGTCATTCATACTTTTATAAGAAACCCCTCAATCACATTAGCACAATGTATGTATTAGTTTACCATATTGGAATTTGGTGGTATAGTTACTTTGATCTGAAATGAACAGATATTTATTTGTATCTCCTAGAATAACTTAACACAATGATGTGAAGGATACATCAATTAGTTTGACTACATAAATTCCCAATGTATATTCCAATGTATACCTTAAACATATTCAGTTTTATAAAACAGCATAAAATAAAATGTTTTTTTAACACTTGGCAGAATAAAAATAGAAGGGAGAAAATTGGAGAATTTGAATTTTCTACTTTGAGCAATTACATGAGTTTTACATAATCATTTATGAAATTTCAACCAAATTAAAAATTGAGAAAGTAAGAAATTAAAATGTCTAAAACCAAAGATCTTTGAAAATATTACATGGTATGCCATAGAAGCTTCCTAAAATAAAAAACATATATAAACTGAGTTTAAATTAAAATTACCCTACAATGTGGGGACAATACCTTATCCCAGACGCACTGGCTATCAAATGAAAGCCCAAAAAAAAAAAAATCATTAGTACCAGGTATGAGTTACCTCTTTTCTAGTTGATGCTCAGTGGGACTCCATAAACATCCCCTCAAACATTACTATGGACCTTGTTAGCCTCCAAAACTTGATGGTAAGATTATATTGCTGGAGATACCACATACCTAAGTCATAGGATGTGGCAAAATCAAGCTAGTATCAAACTGGAACCTTCATCCTTCCTGACTAGTCTGGAAGTTGCTATGTAGAGGGAAAAAGTAGCCATTAGTCCTACACATAAGGGAGCTCTGGATGCCACAATAATGATCAGCCTAGGAGGGACATACGCCAACTTGTACAATAATGTACAACAAGGAATATTATTGAAGTAGCCAACCATGCTATAAATGAACCCCATGCCTGGTATTGTTAACTGTGCCAAAAATAAGTAGTTGGCTAGACCACAGTCCTCAACTGAGATTCTCTAGTACTGTTACTCTGCTAAAAGTTCTCAGTAATAAGGTGCCTCCTGTTCTAATCTTTATGCCTCTAGAAGAAAGTATTTCTCAACCCTCACCAGAGAAGTTTGTTTTGCAATAAGCGGTGATTAATACTGATACTATCAACTAGTACACATGCAGAGAATAAAAGACTGAATCGCTAAGCTCAAAAGATCTTTGTATAAGAGTAACTACAAGGATTAAGAACTAGAGAATGTCTGTAGCAAAAGACTATTTGCTGGACCCTACAATGTTGTATGTTAATTCACAACATCTGGGACTGCATTCATGAGATTTGCACAAGGTCAAGCCAAACAAAATCCAGGAAGAAGAGAGGAGGGTCTCGCAAACCACAACCCCTCTATGTAGAATTATTGACAGTTGATGGTTCCTGGGGGAGAGTCACTTCTCTTCAGATGGTCCAACACCCATGTGTAAATAGACAGTACTACATGAACTCAGTGGTAATAGACTAAGGAAGAGAATGAAAGAATGTGAACATAAAGCTGAGAGGGAAATGGAAGAAAGGAATTGGAGTGGAGTAAATTGGGGATGATTTCTTCTAAAGATATGTGTGGTGAATATTAAATAAAATATTTAATCAAAAAGGAACTTTTTTATAAAAGGAAATTATCTCATGTTGTTGTCCCAGATCTTCTTTGTCCCATCTCACTCTCATTTCTAAAAGCAATACATTTTCACAGTTTAAAATATATCACTTAACACCTTTTTTAAAAAAAAATAATTTCCTTAATACATGGACAAATATGTAAATGTTTCCTTTTAAACATACTGGATACCATCCTATACTGGTTCTTCTGTATCCTACTGCCGCATGTAACAATATATAATTTTGGAATCGCTCCAAGTTAGTTCTTAAAACAAGGCACACTCTTTCAATTATTGAATAGCATTTTATAACACATATGTAAATCATATATGAGAGAATCTTAGAAATTTTCCATTTAGTATGCTTAAAACACATTTTTGATTCTCAGTCATCCTTTTCCATGCATATTTTTGCATGCATGGGTTTCCTATAAATTAGAAATGCTGACTATAAATACATGCTTTCATAGACACAGATTTCTTTCAGAAATGTTATGCTTACTAATGACAACATGACAAGTCTGAGGAGATGTTTCGCCTCACGTGTAATAAATCTTAGGTTTTGTCAATACATTCGTATTTGTTAGCTTTATGGGTTTTCCACTTCTACTTAAGCTTTTAACTTGATAAAGTACGGTGTTTATTCATTCCTTTTATTTTCTAGGACATGCTAATATATACTTTCTATCTATTTTCTTATTTTAATTTTGATGTTTGTCTTAGAAGTTACAGAAAGCCACTCACTCTAATGTAAAATTACAACTTAAAAAATGTCATCTGGCTCTAAATATTGAATACAAGGTCTCATGCAAGCTAGGCTAGCAGTCTAACATCGCTCCCCATCCCTAACTCGGAAGACATTCATGCAATATTTTACCATTCAGACTGATAAAGAGTAACTTCACCATTCCTGTTACTTGATATACTATATTATATATGGTTATATTGATTAGTACATTGGACCTAACACAATATACATCACATTAAAAGTATGGTACCTTTAATGCAATCACCATCTCATGTCACTGTCTGGGGATTTGATTACGAAAATATTAGCATCAATGAACATCGTTCCAGCTGATTTCATTAGATATGTTCTTCCTACCTGATCGTGAACTATAAACATGGCTGTAGCTTATGTTCTATGTATCTCAAATAAAGCAATGGCAAGTCCTTTTGACACTCTCTGCAGACTATGAACTCAGGAAGCCTGAGAACAGCATTTCTAAAGGCTTTTGCCCAAGGGCTTCTAGTTTTGATTTTATTGAAAGCACTTTTGTGTTGAAGATGGATAGGGGAGTCATTCACTCAGTAACAGACAACAGAATTCTGCTCTCTCGAAGATTTGAGTTTCTGTAGCAATCCCTGACTTTCCTCTGGAGTCAACCATTTCTGTGCTGCGGCAGCCAGCTGTTACCAAAAGCACTGACTTCCTGAGTGCTTAATTAGGAAATTTGCAGGAACTTCCTTATTTCCTGGTAACTGGGGGAAAGTCATGAACTCCCAATAGGAGACTTTCTATACCACTCAGCTCCCTATCCTGTCAACTAATGTGTTTCTTGAATTTTCAGTGGGAAAGGTAAAGCTAAATGTTTACTTCAGTTCTGAAAAACATAACCAATTTCCTATATTAAGTTTCTATGTGAAACACCGACAACAGGTTTTGCTTCAATAGCAGACATGTCTTTTTAAAAGTTTTGGTCAAACCAGTTTGCAATCCCACGAGCAATTGAAGAGTTCTCTTTTCTCCACATCCTGAGTTGTTGATTTTAGTCATTCTGATAGAACTTAGGGTGGTGTTGATTTGCATTTCCCTGATAATTAAGGATGTTGAACATTTCTGTAAGTACTTCGCAGCCATTCAAGATTTCTCTGTTAGTAATTCTGTTTAGCTCTGTACCCCATTTTTAATTGGCTTATTTGGTTTTCTTGGAGTCTAACATCTTGAGTTCTTTGTATGTTTTAGATATTAGCCATCTATTGGATGTAGGGTTAGTGAAAATCCTTTCCCAATCTGTAGATTACCATTTTGTCCTATTGACAGTGTCCTTTGCCTTACCAAGGCTTTTCAGTTTCATGAGGTCCCATTTCTCATTTGAGTCACTGGTGTTCAGGAAATTTTCCCCCGTAGCAATGTGTTTGAGATTCTTTTCCATTTTCTGTTCTATTAGATTCGGTGTATCTGGTTTTATGTGAAGGTCCTTTATCCACTTGAACTTGAGTTCTGTACAAGGAGATAAATATGGATCAATTTGCACTCATACATGCAGACCTCCAGTTACACCAGCACCAATTGTTGAAGATAGCTTTTTTTTCCCAATGTATGACTTTTGCTTCTTTGTTAAAGATCAAGGGTGTGTGGGTTTACTTCTGGGTCTTCAATTCTATTCCATTGATCAACCCGTCTGTCCCTATACCAATACCATGCAGTTTTTATCACTATTGCTCTGTAATACAGCTTGAGATAAGGGATGGTGATTCCCCTAGAAGTTCCTTTATTGTTGAGAATTGTTTTCGCTGCAAATCAATCTGGTGGTTTCTCAGAAAATTGGAAATAGCTCTGCCTAAAGACCTAGCTATACCACTCATGGGAATATACCTAAAAGATGCTTCATCATACCACAAGAACTCATGCTCCAGTATGCACATAACAGCCTTATTTGTAATAGCCAGAAGCTGAAAATAACCCAGACGTCCCTCAACCAAAGAATGAATACGGAATATGTGGTTCGTTTATGCAATGGAATACTATTCAGCTTTTAAATTCTAGGGCATAATGAATTTTGCAAGCAAATGGATGGAACTAGAAAATACCATCCTGAGTGAGGTAACCCAGACCCATAGACATGCATAGCATCTTCTCACTGATAAGTGGATTTTAGCCAAAAAGGTTCAGAATAACCTTGATAAAATTCAGACTGTAGGAACCCTTAACAAGAAGAAAGACCCAAGTGTGGATTCCTGAAACCCACTTAGATGGGGGACAAAATAATCACAGGAGGCAGAGGGAGGGAGGAAACTGGGTGAGAGAGAGGAAGGATGAGGGGAGAAGGAGGGACAGGATCAGGTATGGGGAAAGATAGGAGGGACACCCAGAGGGTCGGAAGGATGAATCGAAATATACAGCAGTGGCAGTTAGGGGACAGGAGCAAACTCTGAAAAGTTCCAGAGATCTGAGATATGAGACCCTACCAGGATTCAATGGGGATGGCATTAGTTGAAATGCCCAACAGTGGGGAGATGGACCCTGGAAGACACTACCTCCAGTAGATAGACATGGCAACCAGTTGAGGCATGGGGCCACCCACCCATCTTTAATTTTTTTAAAAACAGAATTGTTCCTGTCTAAAGGAAATTCAGGGACAAAAACAGAGCAGAGACTGAAAGAAAGGCCCAAATTGGGATCCATCCCATACACACGTACCAAATCCTGACACTATTGCTGAAGCTATGTTGTGCTTGTAGACAGAAACCTGGCATGGCTGTCCTCTGAGAGGATCTACCAGCAACTGACTAAGACAAATGCGACACTTATAGCCAACCATTGGATTGAGGTCTGGGAACAATCTATGGGATTGTAACCCCATAGACAGAACAACAGTGTCAACTAACCTGGACCCCTCAGAGCTCCCAGACACTAAGCCAAAACCCAAGGAGCCAAGGAGCACACACAGGCTGGTCTGTGGCGTGGGTGCATGTGTAGCAGAGGACTGTCTTGTCTGTCCTCAATAGAAGAGCATGTGCTTAATTCTGTGGAAACTTGATGCCCCAGGAAGAAGGATGCTAGTGAGGGTGAGGTGGGGGTGGATTGGTGGGTGTAGATGGGTAGGCAGGTAGGAAAACACCCTTTCAGAGGTGGGGGGGGACAAGGAATGGGGTGACAAACTTGGGATGGGGGATGGGAAGGGGGTCATCTTTAGAATGTTAATAAATAAAATAATTTAATAAAGATTTTAAAATCTAAATCAATAAATAAAAGTTTTGGTCGAAAAGAATACTAAATTCTTCCAAGTGAGTTCGCTTCCTTGATAATGTCATTTAACTTTTTAATAAGTTATAGTCATGAATTTTCTGATATTGTGAAAATTCTTCTTGCATTTCTGGACAATATCTATTGAGCATTTGTGTTCAATATTTCATGATAATGTATTATTCTTTTAAAATGTTTTAGTACTTGAGTTATAGTTTATTTAGTGTTGTATTTCTTCCATAAATCTATGTTTTTATTATTACTCTTGAGAGTAACACTAACAAAAATACCCTAAACACATTGTAACAGTTTGTGTCCTTTTCAATAATTTGAAACAATATTGCTTGAAGATATTTTTTCTTGGAAAGCTATTGTGCTACAGTTTTAAGTGTAGGTCATCAAATACATTTTCAATTTTTTTCTACTTATTGGAGTTCCGGAGTCAGATTTGAGCACATTTATACATCATAAAGTAAATGATACAGAAATGTTTCCCTTATAAGCCAAGTAAAATACAGTTTTTGTAATTATTAGACTTTTTTCTAAGAAAATGATATTTTTTTAGTTGCTTCATGATAAGTGATTTTTAGGGAGCTTCTGTTTAGCTGGATGTTTTGCTTATTTCATAGTCTATTGAGGAAGAGTTTTTTTTTGCTTTTACATAATCTGTAATTATATGTTTTGCTTTTTGATTCTCTTTGAATTTCACTAATTTATTATGATATATTTTATTGCATTCACAACTACAAAAATACTTTCTTGGTTCATTTGTCTTCAGTTTTTTGTTATCTAGTAAATGCAATTAACTGCTAAGACAATAGGAACCAATACTGTCTGTCTTCATCATGAGGAACCTATCGGAAGACTGTCAGGGGATAATACTAACTAAGCAAGGACTCCTAATAAATGAAATGAAAAGTTTCCCAACTGAGAATGTAAGATTTAAGTGTATATAAAAAATAATATTTTTCAGAAGATAACGTGGGGCTGGAAAGAATAAAGAGCTGACTCAGGGATCAAGAACAACTGATGCTCTTGTAGTGGACACAGGTTCAGTTCCCAAACCCTGTATGATAGCTCACAATTGTCTGTAATTCTAGTTTCAAGGAATAGCTGACATCTTCCAGACTCTGTTGGTACCAGGAATATACATGACATACATACGTATATGCAGGCAAACATTCGTACATAACAATAAAAAGTAATTCCTTTTTAAGGGGACTGGAGTACAATTAGTATATAAATTCTAACTTTATACTGTCTAGTTTAGTTAATTCTATAACGAATTGCAGCAATGAATAATTAATCCACTTTAGCTTCTCAATGGGGCACATCTCCTCTGCACCTGCCCAAGATCTCTGGACTCGCAAATGAAACACACACACACACACACACATACACACACACACACACACACACACACACACACACACACGTCTCTCTTGGACTCAATATTCAAATTAGAGTCTATCTAAAAGTAAGATATTTACTAGTGAAGATCTTTGTGATGGCTTTTCTTCATTGTCAACTTGATTGCATCTGAAATTAACTAAAACCCAAAAATGGAGAGGTATCCCTATGGAAAGTAGAAAGATTTAGTTCTTTTCTGGATTCTGAGGTAGGGAGACACACCTTTAATTCAGATCATTTAAGCTGTAAAAACCTACCTCCAATCTAGGCTATGCCTACTGCTGGAAGTTTGTAGAAGGGCATGGAAGAAGGAAGCTTGTGCTCTACCTGCTTGCTATCGCCTGGCCAGCAAGTCTGTTCCTTCACTAGCATTAGAGCCCACTTCTTTAGGACTCCAGTGTATAGTGAAGACAGCTCAGGCATACACTATTAGATTCTTGGAGCTTCCATTTATGGACGGCCTATGTTGGATTGCTTGGTCCACGGTCTATAAGTCAGTCTAATAAATCCCTTTCTCTATATATATTCAGTTTATAAGTTCTGTTACTCTGGAGAACCCTAACTAATACAATCATGAAGATGGTATCTTTTACAAACATATATTCTTTAACAGTTCTATACAAGTATATAGTGAATTTCAGCCTGCATCACAATCCCCACTGGCTTCTGTCAACATGCCCTCTTTCTTCTTTTTTCCAAGATGTTCCTATCGTACTTCCGTGCCCTTTTATGTGTATGACCCACCAAGTTTAATTAGGGTCATTTGCAGGAGCATGGGTGGGAAGTTTTTTATAGGAGTTTAGGATACTGTGCAGGAAAAACACCACTGCAGAAAATTACATTCCTTCCCCAACAACTATACACTGCCACTAGCCCTCTTCTGTCGGTGACGTTGATAGACACAGTCTTATGCTGGCAATGGCAAGCACAACTGCAGGGTCCTCAGTAGTGCAATGGGCATGTTGTCCAGAGGACGCTTGTTGTAGTAGACCCCCTTTTTTCTTTCCACCACAACCCCTTCCTTAATGTTCTCTGAACCTTTCATTTGGGCCAAGAATAAAAACATCAATTATAAGAATAGCTTTGACAAGTTATGAGTCTCTGTTTTAATGGATGCTACAATTAAAGCTGAGACTAGTCACTTTAATGACGTGTCCATCAAATGACATCTTTAAGGTTTCCAGATATTATTCTATCTCAAGATGAGATATATCCACCTACATCTGGGCAGCTAAGAATCAGAATGGATAAGGAGTTTGCTGAAAAGTGACATGTGTGCAGGTATTAACCCTATGGATACTGAATCATGGGGAAACTCAGGGGACCTAGAAACTGGAGGTTCGGCAATCAATTATTTATCAACTTACATAATGAGTATAGATAATTAAAAAAAATATGGCTGTACCTTTGTAGAGCTGCATACATGCCCCATTTACACCCCACTCAGACCTTTAGTTTATTATTTCCAACTCCAGAGCATCATAATAAGCATAAGTACTTACAAGAGTTGTAGCGCTCTCTCTCTCTCTCTCTCTCTCTCTCTCTCTCTCTCTCTCTCTCTCTCTCTCTCTCTCTCTCTCCATCTTGGGATATTTCCCTAATTCCTCTGTACTTATAGTTCTGACATTTCTTATTGTGTCTTTTAGAAAATTCATCAAAATCTCTAATAATACCAAATTACTTATCTTTTCTTATTTTATCATAATTTTAAATATGTACATTCTTTAATAGGCTTACAATTACCTTACAGTGATTTCTAGTGAATTGGAGTAGAAGTAAAGATATTAGTCTAATTAATTAACTTGATTTCTTTCACCATGTTTTAAATTACACCACTGATTATAGATATACCTGAGAAAAATTTGTTTCTTTTCTACATATCCAAGGTCAGATGTTCACTGTATTTCAGTGAATTGAGTAAAGGTTCAAATTAAGACAAGAATGTAAGAGAGGCATTGTTCTGTTTCTATCTACAGTAATTTAACTACAATTATTAAGCAATTTTTAAATGTATGGTGATTATTTGTGTTAAAAGGCATATAATGAAACATCTTTAAAAGTTTGACTCACAGCAAATATTGAGGAACAGAGAAACTTTAAGCAATCACATACATATAATAACACTATTATTTTCTAATTAATAGCTGTGCCTTAGAAGATACAGATTCTGATAGGATTTATACACATATATAAAGGTCATATCATCAAGTGACCCCGACCAGTTCTTTCTATTTCTCATACTAGGGTTTACATTAACATCAGGAGAATGTGGATAAAGCTGGCATATAAATGGGAAGGCCAGTAATACCTACTGTTAGATGCTGTCACAAGCTACTCAATGGGAAACATAAAGCAGTGAACAATAGGATTTTCCAGTATTGTAGATATGAAGGCAGTGAAAGAAAATAAATGGAAATTGAGCTGATAGTCGATATGTTTCGACCCATGCTAATAGATCTAATAATCATAGCAATAACACTGAAATGAAATTCTAATCAAAATAACTAACGATGTGCATTTATTTTTTTCAAAATGGTGTCCAGATTAAAATTTATGACTGATACATAACTCATAAATAAGAGGAGGAATGCCCTTCACTTTTAACATGGTCTACAAACTCATGTATATATAAGACACAGAAGAAGAAGAATTTATGATCAAACGTGTTGCCTCAGTCTTGCACAACGTTTTGGACTTTTGCTTCAAGAATCTATGCAGTACTCTCATCTTGCTGCCTCAGGTGAGTCTTGCAAGAATAATGGGTCTTCTCTATGTATCACCTACCTTCATACTGGACTAAGCAGGGCACAAAAAGACACTTGAGGTCCTTTCAGCTTAGTAAGGAGTTAAAGAAGAAAAAAAAACGCATATCAACTTACAAATTACAAATTGAGCCTAGAAAGTGCACTATGGCTTTCTCCCATAACACTTAAATCACTGCTAAGTAATCATGGTAATTTTCCCACTAAATACAGACTCAGCCTGGAATTCTTCTCAAGGCAGAATTCTAGGCGAGGTGTTACAGGCACTCAAGGCAAATCCTGTTTACTATGGTGACATAAATGCAAATGCTTTCATGATTAAGCCCAACATATCCATATTTTGACCTGTGGTTTAGAAAGGTCTCTCACATACTTCAAATCAGTGCTCGGAATGACACCAGGGCAATGTTTTATTTTTATGAGAAGATTGAAGTTTAGAGATTAGGAACAC